>NC_062532.1:21682947-21982947 GCF_022655615.1 Tachysurus fulvidraco | reverse complement strand
TTTCTGTACTTAAGTAGAAATTTCTACTAAAATTTCTACTAAATCCTTTTCTTAGCTATTTAAATTTGTCAACTTTCACTTTTACTCCACTACATTTCCTAGATAAAATGTATACTTTTACTTCGTTATATTTCCACTAAGCATCTTCTTTACTCGTTACTACAATATAAAATCTGCAGAAATGTGTGCAACTGCAATAAGGGAGGTTTGGCGAATCACTGCTCCTAGATTGCATTACGCAGCTCCGCACGCTCTATTTCAGCATAATGTTGCCAAAAGGAGGCGGAAGCACAAATGAAACCACTTAAGTACAGTATATATCAGATACTTTAAGACTTTTACTTGAGTAATATTCTAAAAGGTAACTTTCACTTATACCAGTCTTTTTCTAGTACGATACAAGTATTGCTTTCTAGTACTTTATACAACACTAGAGACCCTCGTCTGAAGTTTGTTGCTATTACTTTTCTAAGCGATCGGAACGCCGGAATTCCCAGTACGGAAGCTCAAAGTGGTCTTTTTTCCCATTGACGTCCATTATAAAGTTTGGAGATTTATAACTCGGCAAGTTTTTGAGCGATTTACACCGGACTCTGACAGGTTCTTTAGGACCTTACTCTGGACGACGTTTTATTTTGGGGTACCGACATAACTTTTGGTTTTCCCGTAGCCGACGATCGAATATCCCAGAAACTCCCATAGACTTGAATGGGGAATTCCTAAAATTTCTCTAAGCCCTCAGACACTCAGCGTGTGCAGAGCTCAGGCACGGCTTCTGTTCTATGTTCTCTGTAGATGTAAAGGAGACTCTCAATACATGTAACTCTCAACTCCACACTATCAATCCAATGTTTCCAAAAGTATTGACTCCCAGTCAATACATTTACCACACATCTATCTATCTATGAGAAATGTGCAAACCCTACCATGCAAACCTCTACCATGAAATGTGCAAACCCTCAGTACTCACTTTTGTCCAAAAGTATTGGCACCCCACCGGGTAAACTGGTGACGTCATATGTAGTCCCGCCCCCAAAATAATCAAAATCACAAACTTTGCACAACATGGACATGTAATATATCAAAACACTCAGCCCAATGAGGGGAAGTGCCTCACGTGTATTCTGGTCATGTCACGTGAAAATTAAAAATTAGCACAACATGGATGTGACATATCAAAACACTCAGCACAATGAGGGGAACTGCCTCGTGTGTATTCGGATCATGTCACATGTTCATATCCGCTCACTTCCAAAATTTTTGGCACCCTAGCGGTCCAGAAGCTTTCACAAGCTTTCTGTCCACCTGCCTCAAAAAGTCACACGTACCCATATCATATATCCAGTCACTTCCAAAAAGCACCGGCTTTTGCGAATACTTGCACCGTCAAAGCCAACATCAAAGTTTGTAGTGACGAACTTTACAAATCTAGTTGTCATTACAACCATATATAGCTGTTGCAGTACACAGTGAAATGAGACAACGATTTCTCCAGGATCGTGGTGCTACATAAAACAAAGACAGGGCTAAGGACTTAGTCCTAGCCACATAAAGTGCAACTGTGCAACCTGGTGCAAACAGTACAGGACAAGACAAACAAGACAGACAAGACAATGCAGGACAAAAGACAAAAGTTTTTAAGACAATACAAAAAATACAAAAAGACATTACACAAAAGACAATAAACAGAAACAGCACCGACCAGTGTAAGTACTGTATGTTCAGACAATATTGGAGTAATATTGCAGTAATACTAGAATGAACACAGTTTCTTAGCAGCAGGTCCCCGAGATAATGTATAGGATTGTGCAAAAACATCAAGCGACTGAAATTTTGTACAGGATGTGCAAAACAACTGAAATGATTAGACAGTGTGTGCAAAGAGCAAAAAAGTAAAAAGGTGTGCAAATCAGCATGTAAACAGTTTGATGGATGTAAGCAGCATGTAAACAACTTGATGGATGTATATTGGAAGTGTGTGTATTTGGTGTAGGTCTGTGCTGTCCATACAGATGATGGGCGTGTGTATGTTGTGCTCAGTACAGTTCAGTTCATTTATTGAGAAGTCTGATGGCTTGTGGGAAGAAACTGTTACACAGTCTGGTCGTGACGGCCCGAATGCTTCAGTACCTTTTTCCAGATGGGTGAAGTGTGTGTGTGGGGGGTGTGTGGGGTCATCCACAATGCTGTTGGCTTTGTGGATGCAGCATGTGATGTAAGTGTCCATGATAGAGGGAAGAGAGACTCCAATGATCTTCTCAGCTGTCCGCACTATCCACTGCAGGGTCTTGCGATCCGAGATGGTACAGTTCCCAAAACAGACAGGATGCTCTCAATGGTCCCTCTGTAGAACATGGTCAGAATGGGGGGTGGGAGATGTGCCTTTCTCAGCCTTTGCAGGAAGTAGAGACGGTGATGCTGGGCTTTCTTGGTGATGAAGCTGGTGTTGAGTGACAAGATGAGGTTCGCCACTAGATGAACACCAAGAAATTTGGTGATCTTGATGATCTCTACCAATGATCTGTCAATGTTCAGCAGCGAGTGTTTGCTCTGTGCTCTTCTGAAGTCAACAACCATCTCTTTAGTTTTATCAACATTCAGAGACAGGTTGTTGGCTTTACACCAGGTAGTTAGATGTTGCACCTCCTCCCTGTATGCTGACTTATCGTTCTTGTTGATGAGACTCACCACAGTCGTGTCATCAACAACTTGATGATATAGTTTGATCTGTGCATTGCTGCACAGTTGTGAGTCAGCAAGCTGAACAGCAGTGGACTGAGCATGCAGCCTTGAGGAGCTTCAGTGTTCAGTGTGGTGGTGCTGGAGATGCTGTTCCCGATCCAGTCTGACTGAGGTCACCCAGTCAGGAAGTCCAGGATCCAGTTGCAGAGGGAGGTGTTTAGTCCCAGCAGGCTCAGCTTCCCAATCAGGTGCTGAGGGATGATTGTATTGAATGCTGAACTAAAGTCTATGAACAGCATTCGTACATAGGTGTCTTTATTGTCCAGGTGGGTGAGGGCTAAATGGATGGCTGTGGCAATGGCATCATCTGTGGAGCGGTTTGGACGATATACGAACTGCAGGGGGTCCAGTGAGGGTGGCTGCATGGCCTTGATGTGGGTCGACCGAAATGACTGAGTCGGAGAACGCAGTCGACATGGTGACACCCAAACTCCCTGAACTCTCTGCCTGGCCTGAACCAATTAATGTTCCTGTTTTATCTGTCCTGTGTTTCGTTTCGCTGGATTTGCCAACCCTTCTACCTCCTGTCCCTGTTTACAGGCTCAGAGCACCACCCTGGCCGCCAACTCTGTTATGGTCCCTGGCTTGGCCTGCGGCACCACCCTGGTCTCCAGTCCTGCTCTGGTCTCTGACTCTGCCTGCGGCACCACCCTGGTCGCCGGTCCTGCTCTGGTCTCTGGCTCCACCTCCAGAACCACCCTGGTTTCCAGTCCTGCTCTGGTCTCTGGCTCCACCTCCAGCACCACCCTGGTCTCCGGACCTGCTCTGGTCTCCGGCTCCGCCTCCAGCACAACCCCGGTCACCTGCTCTGCCGGCACCGCCCTGGCCTCCTGCTCTGCCAGCGCCGCCCTGGCCTCCTGCTCTGCCAGCGCCGCCCTGGCCTCATGCTCTGCCAGCGCCGCCCTGGCCTCCTGCTCGGCTATCGCTACCACTATACAAACCCGAAACGCCCTCCCACCCTAGTTGCGCCTTCGCTCCACCCACCTGGACTGGTTTCTGTAGACTTGGGAGCGTCTGGAAGCCACTCATAGGGGAGGGGTACTGTAACAAGTCTGTCCATATTTTCCCTTGTGTCTGTCTGCTGTCATTCCGACCGTTGTTAATTGTTGACCCCGCCCACCTATTTGTTACCACAGACATTTAATTGCATTCAATCTCTTCCCCAGGTGTTTTGTCTTAGTTCTTGTCTGTCTCTGTCTTGTGATTGGTTCTCGTTCACTATATGTACTCTATTTTGTTCACTTCCCGGTTGTGAGTCGTTGTTCAGTGTTTAGTATGTTGTCTGTTTATGTCTCTGTTCCTGTTCCCTGTCCTGCTCAGTGTTCTGATCTGTTTTGCCTGCTTGTCTGTTACTTGTTTCCTGTTTTGTCAATTAAAAGGATTAACTGCACATGGATCCGCATTCGCCTGTGTCAATTCGTGACAGGTATACAACAGCTCAGAAACCCACAGCACTGTTGAACTTCTACAAATTGGCGATTAATATTCTATAACAGCTTTATAATAATATCTTTTCCATCTCATCTCATCTCCAATGTGACAAACTACATTTTGGTGATGGAACTACTGTGTATCTGCTGTAACAGATATAGTAACATGATAACAGGAATAAATAATAAAAAAAAGATGGATGGGTGTTACACATCCATTATAAATAGATAAAATATATGTGTTTTCCTTTAACTAATAAAAAAAGTTAATAGTTGACAAATTGTTGTAGTATACACAGAATAAAATATTTTGTGATATAATCCTATAAGAGCATGCACCCCTATCTTCAGTTTGTATAATATTTTAACTCTCGTATCTGAATGGCAAAATGACTACATACATTATAATAGCACTGAGGATGAAGTCATAATATAAGAGATATCTGTACCTGAGCAAGTAACACCAGCATCTTCACTATGGTCACAGTTGTTTATTCCAAATCCCCTGTGAGTGCACTGTGATGGTGCTTTCTCTTCCAGAACACTGAACATTATCGAGCAATATTTCACCACTTCCCTTTACCAAAGTGTGCACTCTGATGAGCAGTGACAGCTTCACCACATCCAATCTGTCTACACACCACCTCTACATCATTCTTCTTCTTTTGGCTCTCAACAAAGGTGGTCGCATTTTCTCTCCCTCTCCCTCCCCTTTACTTTCCCTGCTTTGCTCCTCTCATCTCATCTGTTGTCTTATACTTTGAGAGACTCTCTCCGCACTGCTCTCCAAACTACGTAAAAAAATCATGGATTTGATAAACTGGTCTCTCAATGCAATTGACACCATCTTCTCAACGAGAAGCTTGGGTTCGGGGCAACCTGACTGCCCTGCCGGAACGTTCGCAGCTGGCTATACGATGGACGCGTGGGAGAGGTGGCAGTTGGTGTGTCTGGCATCTCTTTCCGTGGAGGACATTGAAGATATCTAACTATTTGGAACCATGATAACAGGAGTTCTGCTGAATGGATCCCTGGTTTATCGAGAAAATCAGAAAACGGTGACAGCTGTCCAAAACCTCCCAAGGCTGCCCGTCATGACTGATGCAGTGGGCGAGCGGTCATCTGAGGCTGGGACTATTAACCGCAATATGGATAACATCACGGAGATGCTCACTGTTTTGGAAAGAAAAATGGATCGATTTGGAGACCAGAATGGACTAAGAGAGTAGTTGTGTAAATTGGAATGTGTCTACTCGCCCAAAGACCAAACAATCCCAATCTTATCTACTTTCGGCTCCCCTCAACCAGTACTGGCCTCAGCCAAAGCTCTTGCGTTCCTTCCCCCATTTCCACAGACACCTGCTGATTGTTGACTCTGTCTGGGAGCTGATCAAGGTTGTCTCCATGGCAACTTGCTGTGTATCGCTATGACAATCTTGCGGACTGAGGCACCAAGATTTTATGTCCCTTATGCAGAGAGATTTCCCCAGTTTCTCTGAATTTTTTTATGATGTAGATGATGAGATTTACAAAGCCTTTGCTATTTGACGTTGAGAAACTGTTTTTAAAGTATTCCACAATCTTTCACAGATTGGAGCAGGCATTAAATTTAAAATGAGCACATTTAGTGGATAAAAGTGGAAAATTACTCCATTTAGACATTTGAGTTATCTATGTGCTACTGTGAATAAAATTTTGGCTCATGTGATTTGAAAGTCTTTTAGTTTTCACTTCATTCAAATTTAAAAACGTCCCAACATTTCTGGAATTCAGGTTGTAATTAAAAATACATATTGGCAAACTGACTGTGAAAATCATCTTATACCAGAAAACCCTCTTGTGTTTCATTTCTTACATATTATCTACAGTGCCTGGCAAGCATAAGAAATAGTTAGGCTCTGTATCTTAGGTATAATGTAGTGTGGATTGGAGCTGATTCTTTGTTTTCTGTACCTGAGCAAGTAACACCAGCATCTTCACCATGGTAACAGTTGTGTACTCCAAATCCTCTGTGAGTGCACTGTGTGATGGTGCTTTCACTTCCAGAACACTGAACATTATCCAGCCATATTTTGCCACTTCCCTGACCAAAGTGTGCACTTTGATGAGCAGTGACAGCTTTACCACATCCAATCTGTCTACACACCACCTCTGCATCATTCAGGTCCCAGCTGTCATCACACACTGTTCCCCACTGACCATTATACAGGATCTCCACTCTACCAGAGCAGGAGTCATTGCCACCAGTGAGTCGAATGTTAGCACCATCTAAAACAAACATCAGAAAGTATGTTCCTGTTAATTAATCACAATGAATCTTATTACTGTATAGAATATTATAGCATACTTACGTCATATGAATCCAATTCTCTCATTTCTAATCCTTTATCAATAAAGATTTCATGACTTTCACATAATGAATAATAATATAATTTGCATTAGGGCATTAAATGTAACTCAGTATTAACACCGTTTCAAATCAATTCTTTACTATTTTACGAAACCCACCACCTCGTCTCTGTTCACAGTTTGATAACTTCATTTCTATAGACCATTATTACTACTCCAAAGAGAGGGAGAGAAGAAAGAAAAGGTATGTAAATAGGTTGTGTTCAGTGGTTTCTGGTGTCAGGGAGCACCCTGCTCCTCATTTCACTGGCCTATATAAGCACGACATTTGCTCCATTCCAGCGTCCGTTATTGTTTACTGTTTCCAGTGTGTATACTCTGCGTATTCTTTCATTAAACTCTGTTTTGCTGGTGCCTCGGCTTCCACCTCCCTCACTTTGCCTAACAGAATAACGGACCGAAAGACAGAGAGCAGGATCCGTCCGGCTCTTACCTTGCAATGGATCAACAACCCGGCACGGCTTCCGATTCGGTTCGGGACCTCATTGCCGCGCTCCGAGCCGCTTTCCCTTCCTCCGCGGCTCAACAAAGCCCACCCACTTCCACTGGCAGCCCCATGGCACTTCCGGTTGCCTTTTCCGGAGAAGCCTCCGAATGCCGCGGTTTCCAGCTCCAGGTGAATCTCTATATTGAGATGCAACCACAGCGATTCCCCACCGAACGATCCAAGGTAGCGTTCTTCCTTTCCCTCCTCTCCGGGAGAGCGCTGGCTTGGGCACAATCACTGTGGGACGCGGCTAGCCCGGCTACGCAGTCTTACGCTGGGTTCACTGCTCACTTCCTGGAGGTGTTTTGCGCCACCTCCGGCGTCCTCACCGCGGCCGACCAGCTGCTCAGCTTACGTCAAGGGAACGACAGCATTTCAGATTACAGCCTCCGTTTCCGCACCCTGGCGGCATCTAGTGGCTGGAACGAGTCAGCGCTTCTCAGCATTTATCGGCAGGGATTGAATCCTGAGATCAAGCAGGCCATGGCAGTGCATGAGGACACAGTGGGGCTGGAGAGCTTCATTCAGAAATCCATCGGGCTCTCTCAGCGCCTGGCAGCCTGTCATCCCGCTACCCCTCCTACTCAACCAGGCGCGCTGCAAGGCGCAACTGCTGCCCTAGACGCCGAACCTATGCAGCTGGGCTCCCAGAGACTGTCCCGGAGAGAAAGAGACCGCCGCCTGGCTATGGGAAGGTGCCTGTACTGCGGATCGCCGGGACACTCCGTCACTCGGTGCCCCACACGCCCCGTTCGTGCTGCGGTGAGTACTGTTGAGCTTCCCACTGACATCTCACCCTTATGCAAGCTCATGGTGTCTCTTCTAACCCCCGCTATATCTATCTCTGTACCTGCCCTAGTTGACTCTGGCTCAGCGGGGAACTTCATCTCCCAGGCCTGCCTCGACCGCTTACGCCTCCCCCGAGAGAGGAGCTCCCAGGACTTAGAGGTGCACACCATCCAGGGACGCCCGCTGGGAAAGGGGTGGGTGAAGTACTGCACCCCGATGGTGACACTCCAAATGGGGCTATTCCATCAGGAGGAGATCAGGTTCCTGGTCCTGGAGTGTTCCACCGTCAGCGTGATCCTGGGGAGACCATGGTTACAAAGGCACGTGCCCAGGTGCTCCTGGGATCCCTGTGACATACTGGAGTGGAGTCCCTACTGTAAGGAGCACTGTCTCTCCCAGCTTCCGGCGCAAGTCCAAGGGGCTATGATCGGCGCCACCCGGGTGGAGGAGGCTACGACTACAACTCAGCCAAACATCCCCGAGGAGTACCGGGACTTCGAGGACGTGTTCAGTGCCCAGGCCGCCACCTGTCTCCCCCCTCATCGACCCTGGGACTGCTGCATTGACCTGCTCCCCAGTGCTAAGCTACCCAAAGGCCATGTGTACCCGCTGTCCACTCCTAAACACAGAGCAATGGAGGAATACGTTCAGCAGGCTTATCACGCACTCATCCTCTCCAGCAGCATCCAGCTTCTTCTTCGTGGGAAAGAAGGATGGAGGTCTTCGCCCCTGTATTGATTACCGGCAGATGAACTCCCAAATCGCTCCTCTTCCGTACCCCCTCCCACTCGTGCCCGCTGCTCTGGAGGACCTGCGGGATGCAAGGGTTTTCACCAAGCTCGATCTGCGGAGCGCATACAACCTAATCCGCATAAGGAAGGGAGACGAGTGGAAGACTGCCTTCATCACACCCTCGGGGCACTATGAATACCGGGTCATGCCGTATGGCTTATCCATCGCTCCAGCCGTCTTCCAGGGGTTCATGAACGAGGTTCTTCGGCCCTATCTCCAGAGGTTCATCATGGTCTACATATACGACATCCTGATTTACTCCCGAAATCGGGAGGAACACTTGAGACATGTGCGTGCCGTCCTGGAGGTACTGCGCTCACACCGGCTCTACCTGAACCTCTCGAAGTGCGAGTTCCACCGCCATACTATCCTCTTCCTGGGCTACATCATCAGTGCAGAGGGGATCCAGATGGACGAAGGAAAAGTAAAGGCAGTGAGACAGTGGCCTGTCCCTGAATCGATCAAGGAGCTCCAGCGTTTCCTGGGTTTCGCGAATTTTTATCGCCGGTTCATCCAGGGTTATAGCCGGATCACCGCCCCCCTAACTTCACTCCTCCGGGGTAATGCCCAATCCCTGAGGTGGACCAGGGAGGCTCAGGAGGCTTTCCACGAGCTTCGACAACGCTTCTGTAGCGCTCCTGTTCTGCGTCACCCAGACCCCCGGAGGCCCTTCATAGTCGAGGTCGACGCGTCTTCTACTGGAGTGGGGGCTACTCTTTCCCAGCGATCGGGAACCCCTGCTCAGCTCCACCCGTGTGCCTTCTTCTCCCACAAGCTCTCCGCAGCTGAACAGAACTATGACATTGGCAACCGCGAGCTTCTGGCCATCAAGCTGGCCCTGGACGAATGGAGACTTTGGCTGGAGGGAGCCGATCACCCATTCACCGTAGTCACCGATCACAAGAACCTCCAGTACCTACGAGAGGCACGGAGGCTTAACCCCCGACAGGCACGCTGGGCCCTCTTTTTCACCAGGTTCCGGTTCCACATCACCTATCGGGCCGGTACACTCAACGGCAAAGCCGATGCCCTATCCCGGATGTACGGGCCGGAGGAACCCAGTGACCCGGAACCTATCCTTCCTCCCACGCTCATCCTGGGGCCCATGGTTTGGGAGATCGACCATGAGATTCGCACGGCATCGCTCCACGAGGCCATGCCTGCGGGATGCCCAGATGGACGTGTCTTCGTCCCGACCTCCTGCCGACGCGATCTCATCAAATCAGTCCGTTAAGGATCGGGCACAGTCCACCCGGGTGGAAAACGGACGGTCCAGCTCGTCAAGGCTCGATACTGGTGGCCCTGCATGACAGAGGAGATCACACGGTACGTGCAGGAATGCCCCACCTGCGCCATTTCCAAGGTCCCACGCCACCTGCCCGTGGGCAAGCTAATGCCGCTCCCTGTCCCTCAGCGCCCCTGGTCTCACCTAGGACTCGATTTTGTGACTGATTTGCCCCGGTCGGAGGGCCACACCTGCATCCTGGTGGTGGTAGACCGATTTTCTAAGGCCTGCCGCTTCATCCCGATGAAGAGCCTGCCGACCGCCCTCGAGACAGCCGAAGCCCTGTTCCATCACGTTTTCCGGAACTTCGGACTCCCCGAGGAAATCGTCTCAGACCGAGGGCCTCAGTTCACGTCCCGGGTCTGGAGAGGGTTCTTCAAACTCCTGGGGGTGTCCGTGAACCTAACCTCGGGATACCACCCGCAGTCTAATGGCCAGGCTGAGCGAAAGATCCAAGAACTGAGCCGTTATTTGAGGACCTACTGCAGCCAGGATCAAGAGGAGTGGTGTCGGTTTCTGCCATGGGCTGAGTATGCCCAGAACTCGCTCCGCCAGGACACTACAGGACTTACCCCTTTCCAGTGTGTGTTGGGGTTCCAACCACCCCTGTTCCCTTGGTCGGACGAGCCTAGCAATGTGCCTGCAGTCGATTCATGGTTCCGGGAGAGCAGTAGGGTGTGGGAATCTGCACACACCCAGTTGCGTCGAGCCCTCCGCAACACCTGCCGACACGCCGACGCTCGGCGACTGGAATCACCACGCTTCCGTCCCGGGGACCTGGTGTGGCTATCTACCAAGGACCTGAAACTGAGATTGCCCTGCCGCAAGTTGAGCCCTCGGTTCATTGGGCCCTTCAAAATCGCCGACCAGGTCAACGACGTGTCCTATCGGCTAGAACTGCCGCCAAGGTACCGCATTCACCCTACCTTCCATGTGTCCTTGCTCAAACCTTGTGCCTCTCCTGTGTCTCGCCCCCCAGGTGGCCCCGCGGCGCCCGCACAACCGGAGATCGTGGACCAGCCCGATATCTATGTGGTGAAGGAGGTGCTGGATTCTAGGCGGCGCAGAGGTCGCCTCGAGTACCTGGTGGACTGGGAGGGGTACGGGCCAGAGGAGCGGTCATGGGTGGCTCGGCGAGACGTGCTGGATCCGGTGCTGTTGGTGGAGTTCCATGCTTCACATCCACGCTGCCCGGCGCCCCGGTCGAGGGGCTGGCCTCGTCGCCGGGTCAGGGTGTCCGGTGCCACCCCTGGGGGAGGGGGTGGTGTCAGGGAGCACCCAGCTTCTTCTCATGTGCACGCCCCTCCTGTGCGGAGCGCATCACCAGCATACTGATTACCACACCTGCTCCTCATTTCACTGGCCTATATAAGCATGACATTTGCTCCATTCCAGCGTCCGTTATTGTTTACTGTTTCCAGTGTGTATACTCTGCGTATTCTTTCATTAAACTCTGTTTTGCTGGTGCCTCGGCTTCCGCCTCCCTCACTTCGCCTAACATCTGGAAGTGTTCCTAGGTCCATTTAGTGATGTCATTGACTAAATTATATCGATGAGTAATTCAGTGTCATCTTAGGGTCCGAAGACCACTAACATGCAATAATGGTCTTCAGTCTTGTCCCTTATGCACAGAGATTTCTCCAGTTTCTCTGAATCTTTTAATGATCTGAATCTTTCCACTTACAACTCGCGGATCGCGTAACGGAGATATCGGGTAAAATGAAAGGCAGCGGAATCTGTTTCTACATTAACGAACATTGGTGCACAGATGTCACAGTGCTGAATAAATACTGCAGCCCAAACCTGGAATCACTGCTCATAAACTGTAAACCAAATATCTGACCTGGAGCAAAATAATCCGGATCCTCATTTTATTATCCTTGGAGACTTTAACAGGGCAAAACTACCACTTGAACGTCCAAAATACAGACAGTATATTAATTGTCCAAAAAGGGAGAAAAATACACTGGATCATTGCTACACAATTCTGAAGGACGCATATCGCTCTGTACCCAGGCCAGCCTTGGGGAACTCTGATCACTGTTTGGTCCAACATACAGGCAGAAACTGTTTATACCAACATACAGGCAGAAAGTTAAATCTACTAAGCCTGCAGTCAAAAAAGTGAAGAGATGGACCAGTGAGGAAAAGCAGGAGCTACAAGACTGTTTTGACTGCACTGATTGGAGTATCTTTGAGGCTGGAACTGACAGCCTGGATGAACTGACTGACACTGTGACATCGTACATCAGTTTTTGTGAAGACGTGTGTGCCATCCAAAACCTTCTGCAAATACCGTAACAACAAGCCATGGTTCACAGCCAAACTGAAAAAACTTCGACATGCCAAAGAAGATGCCTACAGAGGGGAGGACAAAACTCTATATAAGCAGGCCAAGAACCTACTGACCAAAGAGATCAGAATAGCCAAAAGAAGCTACTCTGAAGAGCTGAAAAGCAGGTTTTCAGATAACAAACCTGCCTCAGTTGCCCATTGTCAGTTGCACCAAGGCAGTTTGATTGCTGGTTCGGAGCCAGAGCCTAATTTAGAACCAGTTCTTCCTTTTTCGACAGCCAAAGCTCTAATACAGGAAAAGTGGTTCTTAAGTAGCACCAAAACGTTGCTGGTCTAGACTTAAGAACAACTTGCATCAGATAATGTACCTTAAGTATACCAATGTTTAATACACTTTAACTTTACCCCAATATGATCAATTATCAGCACACATGATAGTAGGTAGCTACATGCTAAGGCTAACTTTTTTCTGTGTTAATCAGAATCAGAAAGAGCTTTTTTGCCAGGAATGTTTTCACGTACAAGGAATTTGTTATAGTGAGCTAAGTTCTACAGTGTAGCAGAATGACATATAAAATATAGACAAATTGTATGTACAGATGTACAGGTGGGAAATGTTCCTATGTCTGGTCGTTCAGGTGCTCAAGGCTCTAGCATCGACCAGATGGCAACAGTTCAAAGAGGGAGTGCGCTGGATGTGAGGGGTCCAGAGTGATTGTCTTTGCCCTTTTGATTACCCTGGAGAAGTACAGGTCTTCAACAGTGGGGAGAGTTGTGCCAATGGTTTGCTCAGCAGTCTGGACTACCCTCTGTGTCTAACGACATTCTTCGGTCCATGGATTCTGGGCTGATAAACATCTTGCTGCTTCTTGATTTAAGCGCTGCTTTTGACACAGTCTGCCATGATTTAATGATCTCTAGGCTTTCTGACATTGGCATCACTGGCTCTGCACTTTCTTGGCTCATTTCCTACATTAGTGACAGAAAGTATTACATCACTATACAAGGGTTTAGATCTGCTACTGCTTCACTCACACAGGGTGTTCCTCAAGTTTCGGTTCTTGGCCCACTATTATTTATCATTTACATATATCCACTCGGTGACATCATACGCAAGCATGGACTTCAGTTCCACTGCTATGCAGACGATATTCAAATCTACCTCACCACCAGCTCCAATGCTCCATCTCTGCCTGACTCACTCACAGCATGTATCAGGGACATTAAATATTGGATGTCCCAGAATTTTCTTAAATTGAATGATAAAAAAACTGAGATATTATTGATTGGTTCTATTGCCACAGTCAAAACGATGAACCAGTCTTTTGATGTTCATGGAACTCACATTAAGCCTTCGTCATCTATCCAAAATATATCCATAGCTGATACTGAAACCTTAATTCATGCACTAATCACTTCACGTCTGGACTATTGCAATGCCTTATTTTGTGGTCTTCCAAAAAAACTTATCGCAAGATTACAGTATGTTCAAAACTCAGCAGCAAGAGTTCTCACCTCCACTAGGCGCTCTGCTCACATTACTCCACTGCTTCATGACCTTCACTGGCTACCTGTAGCATCACGTATACACTTTAAGGTATTGCTTCTAACGTTCAAAGCATTAAATGGTCTTGCTCCCCAATATCTGGATGACCTACTTTCCCCTTACCGCCCTGTCCGGTCCCTTAGATCAGCTTAACTTGGTTTGTTGTCCATCCCTCCTTTCCGTCTGTCTACTGTTGGTGGAAGGTCATTTAGTATAAATGCTTCTCAATTATGGAATTCGCTGCCTCCTACACTACAAAACATCACATCTGTGGGTGCATTTAAGTCCCAGTTAAAAACATATGTATTTAACAAGCATTTCGGATAATGCAGTTATATGTATTATGTGTTGTGTATATGTAAGTGTCTGAATGTACTGTATTTGTGAAATGTAAAGCGACCTTGAGCTATGGAAAGGCGCTATATAAATAAAAATTCTTCTTCTTCTTCTTCTTCTTCTTCTTCTTCTTCTTCTTCTGTAGTCTTCTGAGGTCAGATTTGGTAGCTGAGCTGAACCAAACAGTAATTGAGGTGCAGAGGATGGATTCAATGATGGCAGTAAAGAATTGTTTCAGCAGATCCTGTGACAGGTTGAACTTCCTCAGCTGGTGAAGGAAGTACAACCATTGCTGGGTCTTTTTCACAATGGAGTCTATGTGAATGTCCCACTTCAAGTCCTGGGAGATCTGAATGACTCCACTTCTGTAAAAATGCTGTCCATGATAGTGAGTGGGGGGAAAGCAGAGGGCTTTCTCCTGAAGTCCACAATCATCTCCACTGTCTTGAGCGTGTTCAGCTCCAGGTTGTTGAGACTGCACCAGACAGCGAGCCGTTCAACCTCCAGTCTGTAGGCAGACTCGTCACCATCCTGGATGAGGCCGATCAGTGTGGTGTCGTGTGCAAACTTAAGGAGCTTGACAGAGGGGTCATTAGAGGTGCAGTCATTTGTTTACAGGGAGAAGAGCGGTGGGGAAAGGACACAACCCTGAGGGGGCGCCAGTGCTGATGGTGCGGGTGCTGGATTTGGGTTTCCCCAGTCACACTAGCTGCTGCCTGTCTGTCAGAAAGCTGGTGATCCACTGACAGACAGAGGAGGGCACGTAGAGCTATGCTAGTTTGGGCTGGAGGAGTGATGGGATGATGGTGTTGAAAGCAGAGCTGAAGTCCACAAACAGGATCCTTACATAAGTCCCAGGTCTGTCCAGATGCTGCAGAACATAAAGCAGTCCCATATTGACTGCATCATTCACAGACCTGTTTGCTCTGTAGGCAAACTGCAGAGGGTCTAGTAACGGTCCAGTGATGTCAGATAAGCCAACACCAGTCTTTCAAATGATTTCATGACCACAGATGTTAGAGCCACAGGTCTGTAGTCATTTAGATGGTAATTTTGGATTTCTTTGGAACGGGGATGATAGTGGAACTTTTGAAGCATGAGGGGACTTCACACAGCTCCAGTGATCTGTTGAAGATCCGTGTAAGGATGGGGGCCAGTTGATCAGCACAGGATTTCAGACAGGCTAGTGAAACACTGTCTATGCCTGGTGCCTTTCTTTTCTTGATCTTCTTGAAGACCTGGCACACATCATCTTCACTGAACTAAATTTTAGGTTTGGCGGAGTCGGGGTGAGGTGGTGTGAATTGGGATTTTTCAAACCTGCAGTAGAGATCGTTCAGGTCGTCTGCCACTTGTTGATTCATCACAGTGCAGGGGGATGGTGTCGTGTAGTTGGTGATGGCTTTCAGACCTTTCCACACTGAAGCTGAGTCCTTAGATGAAAACTGAATCTGTAGCTTTTCAGAATAATTCCTCTTTGCAACTCTGATCTCCTTTTCCAGTGTGTACTTGGACTGTTTGTACAAGATTCTATCCCCATTTCTGTAAACATCCACTTTGGCCATGACGGAGCTGGCTGAGTTTTGCAGTGAACCATGGCTTGTCATTGCTGTAGATTTAGTGAGTCCTGGTAGGAATACACAAATCCTCACAGAAACTGATAGATGATGTTACAGTCTCTGTGAGCTCGTCCAGGTCGGTGGCAGCAGCTTCAGAAACAGTCCAATCAGTGAGAGAGAAACAGGCTTGTAAAACTGCTCCGCTTCCTTAGTCCATCCTTTTACAGTCATTAATACAGGTTTAGCTGATTTCAGTTTCTGCGTGTAGGTCGGTATAAGATGAACTAAACAGTGATCAGAGAGTCCCAGAGCTGCCCATGGGACAGAGTGATATGCATCCTTTATTGTAGTGTAACAGTGATCCAGTGTGTTATTGTCTTTGGTGGGACATGTAACATGCTGTCTGTATTTAGGCAGTTCTCGTGAGAGAATGGATTTATTAAAGTCCCCAAGAATTATTAATATAGAGTCTGGGTGTTGTTGCTCACTCTCTGTGATCATGTCAGCAAGTGTCTGTAAAGCCGAGCTTACGTGCGCTTGCGGAGGGATGTAAACACTCACCAGAATGAACAACCAAAACACCAGCGGGGAATAGAATGGTTTGCAGTTAATGAAGAGTGGTTCAAGATCGGGACAGCACATCTTCTTTGACACAGTTACATCAGAACACCACTTTTCATTCATTTAAAAACACGTCCCACCGCACGATTTCCCAGTTGATTCTGCGTTGCGATCCGCTCTAAAGTGCTGAAAGCCTGACAGACTTAATGCACTGTCCGGAATGGCATCGTTCAGCCAGGTTTCCGTGAAGCAGAGAGCAGCAGAGTTCGAAAAATCCTTGTTTGTCCGGGTGAGCAGAAGGAGTTTTGTTGGATAGAGAGTGGAGATTCACCAGATAGATGCTAGGCATCAACCACGGTGGCTGAGTTTCCCCATCTGCGCATCCTGATGCGCTTAAACAGTGCAGCCGCTCCGCCAACTACAATATTTAGCAAAACGTCGGAATAATCAAAAACTGGTAAAAGATCTTGTGGTGTGTACTGACAAATGTTCAGCAGTTCATCCCTGGTGAAAATGATTGGGTTTTCCTAACAAAAACAGAGCAAACATTGAGGAGCTAAGCACTGAGGCTGCCATCCACTACACCATCTATTTTAAAATAATGTTATGTACTTTCTTGATTGCAACCTCTGTTTGTACAAATTACATGGAGCTTCATGTACACATTGGATTCGGCACGTTTGGATGCCAATGTAGGTTCACAAAGCATTCACAGTAAAGCAACATCCACCATTGTTGATGTTGTGTTTGTGTTTGCCGCAGCTGCAGTAAAGTTGCTGGGAAACATGACACGTATACAGTGATGTCAGACTCGGCTCTGTGATGGCTCTCTAGCCGATGAAAAGCCAAACCGGTTCTTAGAAGGTTCGTGAGCGGAACCAACTTTGAACCAGCACCAGCACTAGCTCTAAACCAGCACCAGGTTCTTTTTGTGGAAAAGGGGAAATAGTATGTCGCCCCCCACCCCCCACTGAACAAACAAAGACCTGGCTGACAACCTCAACACCTTCTACTGCAGGTTTGAGAACAACATCTTCACACCTCCCATCCAACCCAGCTCACAGACTGACATCACTCCGTTGGGACCCCATTAACATCTCCTCCCAGCACTCAAGTTGCACTCACGATTTCTAAAGAGAATGTGAATCGGCTGTTTCAGAGATAGAAGACAAGGAAAGCTCCCAACCCAGATGGGGTCTCCCTCTCCTGTCTCAAAGCATGTGCTGACCATCTGCTACCTTCGCCCATATCTTCAACAGGAGCTGTGTGAAGTCCCCTCCTGTTTAAAACTCTCCACAATCATCCCGGTCCCCAAGAAACCCTCCATCACTGGACTGAATGACTACAGGCCTGTCGCTCTGAAATCTGTTGTCATGAAGACCTTTGAACAGCTTGTATTGGCCTACCTAAAGACTGTAACAGAGCAGATGCTGGATCCCCTACAGTTTGCCTACCGTGCAAACAGATGAGTGGACGACGCAGTCAACATTGGACTGCACTACATTCTGCAACACCTGGACTGCCCAGGGACATATGCCGGTTTGTCAACTTCAGTTTGGCCTTTAATACTATAATTCCGGAAATTCTCCACTCCAAACTGCTAAGGCTCACTATACCCACTTCCATCTGTCAGTGGATCGCCAGCTTCCTGACAGGCAGGAAACAACAGGTGTGACTGGGAAGTGTCACCTCCAGCATTCGGACAGTCAGCACTGGTGCTCCTCAGGGATGTGTCCTCTACCCACTTCTATTCTCCCTCTACACAATTGACTGCACTACAAGTGACCAAACTGTTAAACTACTGAAATTTGCAGATGATACTACACTCATCTGTCTCATCCAAGATGGCGAGTGGTCTGCATCCCGGCAGGAGGTGAAGTAGTTGGTGCAATGGTGCAGTCAGAACAGTCTAGAGCTACCCTTAAAACTGTGGAGATGATAGTGGACTTTAGGAAAGACCCCTCAACACTACTCCCCCTCACAATATGCAACAGCCCGGTGTCATCTGTGGAGGCCTTCAGGGCTCTGGGCACTACCATTTCCCAAGACCTGAAATGGGAGTACAACACAAAATTCATCATCAAAAAGGCCCATCAGAGGATGTACTTTCTATGCCAATTAAGGAAGTATGGTCTGCCACAGGAGCTGTTGATGCAGTTCTACACTGCAGTCATTAAATCTGTCGTGTTCACATCCATCACCATCTGGTTTGGTGCAGCAACAAAAAAGGACAGAAACAGACTACAATGCACAGTAAAAACAGCAGAGAGAATAATTGGTGCCTCCCAGCCCACTGCCCTGGACTTGTATGGCACAAGAACCAGAAACTGGGCATGAAAAATCACCACTGACCCTTTGCACCATGGACACAACCTCATTCAGGTCCTCCCTTCTGGCAGGCGCTACAGAACTTTGCTTACTCAAACTGCCAGACACAGGAACAGTTTCTTCACAAAGCAAATGATGACTGGAACTAAGATAAACAGTCCTGCTGTTACTCCCATACCAATGTATGGCATCAGTGATGCTGAAAGAGAGTCAAGATTTTCAAATACTAAACTGCAAAACACAAAAAAATAGACATAGATTATTTTAACCTTTGTCTTGTGTTAGGGTCAGCACTGACCTGTTTTTAGGTTTTAAATGCTTAAAAGTACAACATAAATTTGTTAATTGCATCAAGGCTTTTTGACTTTGTCAGGAACCTCAATTTAAACAAAATTAAAAAAAAAAATTTTTTTTACTAACTTTTAAAATGCTCTGGTGAAAATTATGACCTTTGTGTAGTTAGGGTCAGTTTTGACCCAGTTATAATATATTATTATAATACTATAAATATTGTCAAATTTGAAATCATAAACACGCTGTCAGCTCACTAACACTGTCAGCCAACAGCCCACTGACAGCCAGCTTCTCTTCCAAACCTGTGAGCTTTAGTTAGGGGCTTCTCTCTTTGCCCGTTTGTCACCTTCCCTGAACAAACAAAAGAAACAAACAAAGACGTATACGTCCAGACACCTAAGGCATGCATAAGACACAGTTTGGAGTTAGTGGCTTGCAGAGTACACATCGCCATCTTGGAGCATGCGAAAATGAAAAGACAATTTATGACAAGCCAAGCTCTGGATCATATCTTTGCTGAAAATGAGGCAGAGGGCAGAGAACAGCATAGTGATATGGACAAGCATGTTTCTGATGATGAAGATGATGTAAAGTATCAACGGAAGACACAGACACATCTAATGAGTCTGATGAGGTGGTTGCCAGTGCTGAAGTAACATATATTGAAGCTCAGTACCTCCTGATTTTCATGGCAGCAAACGTCTTAAAAATCTACAGATTTACACAGGTATACCTGTGAGTGGCATCCCTGAGAAAAAAACAAAATGCGGGATCACAATATCACGTGTGATAATTTTTTACCAGCTATGACCTTGGACAAGAACTTCTTAGAAGGAAACTTACCATGGTGGGCACAATAAAAAAATAAAATAAAATAAACCTGAGTTGGGGCACGGTGGCTTAGTGGTTAGCATGTTCGCCTCACACCTCCAGGGTCGGGGTTGGATTCCAGCCTCCACCTTGTTTGTGTGGAGTTTGCATGTTCTCCCTGTGCCTCGGGGGTTTCCTCCGGGTACTCCGGTTTCCTCCCCCGGTCCAAAGACATGCGTGGTAGGTTGATTGGCATCTCTTGAAAATTGTCCGTAGTGTGTGTGTGCCCTGTGATGGGTTGGCACTCCATCCAGGGTGTATCCTGCCTTGATGCTCGATGACGCCTGGAATAGGCACAGGCTCCCCGTGACCCGAGGTAGTCGGGTAAGCGGTAGAAAATGAGTGAGTGAGAGAGTGAATAAACCTGAGTTGCCCGTTGAAATTTTGCAGGTGAAGCACAGGGCTCCTCTTTCTTCAAAATTCACTTTTACAGACACCACCACTGTTGTTTCATGTTGTCCAAAAAAAACCGGAGTGGTCCACTTTTCACAAAGATGCTGCTGTCTCATCACGAAGTGACAAAAAGCCCATATTAATCCTGGACTATAATAAAAACAATGTACTGTAGAGGTGGACAACCTGGACAAGCTGACTGCCACCTAGACATGCCAGTGAATGACCACATATGCATCTAAACACACACATACTCATGCATGTTTTTGCACACAAAGACTTTTTTGGATTTAGTAGTAATAGGTTTGATTATTGGTTTGATTTGCTTGATTGGTTTTTCTGTGTTTGACCTTGCAAATCTACATTTTGTATCATTACTTGTTCTGCTTTTCATTTTGTATTTGTATTAATGTTCTATTTTTTAAAAAAATATATGGGTGAAAATTGACCTGTAACACCATAGATGTTACAATAGTTAATAAAATTAAAATTAAAAATATATAAAAAATATCTAAAACAAATTTATTTAAGAGATGTGTCCGAATACTCATCAGTAATAGTCAGGAAACATAACAATCTTTCATTTATAATTCTCTTGATGTTAGTTTTACCATTTTTTGGAATTAAAAACGAAAAGTATGCTTTCAAAAGAAAGGCCCAGGGGCCACACCAAAAATATTAAAACCAATCTTTTTATGGATAAGGAAACCTAACATGGTATCTAAAAGGTAGGAAACAAATCTGATGATAAATAATTGTTTTGAGGCTATTTTATGACTGTTTTAAGACACGGGTAAAAACCGACCCGTTAACATAAGAGATGGTAACAGAAAGCTAACACAAGAGGAAGGTTAATATACCTTTAACAGCAACAAAAAGGGGTTCAGTGGTCATGGAGGTAAAGGTACGTGAAGACACTTTAACTTCGTAAGTACAGCTGTAGTTTCCCTGATGATCAAAATCTGCTTCAGGAAAAAGGAAGACAGCTGAGTGGTTAACAGCTGACTGAGTTCTGGTGATGTTGGATCCACTAAACCTTAAGTGGAAGGAACCTCCTGTATACTGAGGTTCAGTGGAGCAGATGATGGAGAAGCCATAGCCCCTGATCATTTCTGGTCTTTCAGGCCCATAGTGGTACGATCCATCAACAGCAATGAAGGAGATATTGGGCTGCTGCAAGTTCACTATAAAACAACAAGCAAGGATTGTCAGAAATTAATATTTTAATATAAAGGTGCTATTGAAAATCAAGAAATTTACAAAAATTGATTGCAGTGAAAACCCCACAGCCTGATCTCTCGGACTGTGTAAATATGTGAAAGACAGAAGGGTTTTATGAATTGCTTATTTTTGATTGTACCAGTTAGCTTGAGATAAATAATATTAGAAACAAACGGTACTTAAATATCCTAACTGAATTCAATGCCTGATTTTCCTGCTTCAAACATCACCATGAAGAGCTGACTGTTCTAAAATATCTTACCACTTGACTGGTGCCAATTTAACAAGATAATAAATGTTATTCACTTCACATATCAATGGTTTTAATGTTTTGGCTGATCGGTGTATAACAGCCCACATCCCCACAGCACTGTTGAACTTCTACAAATTGGCGATTAATATTCTATAACAGCTTTATAGTAAGTCGTTTCCATTTCATCTCATCTCTAATGTGACAAACTACATTTTAGTGATGGAGCTACTGTGTATCTGCTATAACAGATATAGTAACATGATAACAAGAATAAACTTTAACAGATGTTACACATCCATTCAAAATAGATAAAATGTATGATTTGTTTTCCTTTAACTAATAAAAAAAGTGAATAGTTGACAAGTTGTTATAGTATATACAGAATAAAATATTTTGTCATATAATCCTATAAGAGCACTCACCCCTATCTTCAGTTTGTATAATATTTTAACTCTCGTATCTGAATGGAAAAATGACTACATACATTATAATAGCACTGACGACAAAGTCATAATAGAAGAAATTTCTGTACCTGAGCAAGTAACACCAGCATCTTCACCATGGCCACAGTTGTGTGTTCCAAATCCTCTGTGAGAGCACTGTGTGATGGTGCTTTCACTTCCAGAACACTGAACATCATCCAGCCATATTTGACCACTTCCCTTACCAAAGTGGGCACTTTGATGAGCAGTGACAGCTTTACCACATCCAATCTGTCTACACACCACCTCTGCATCATTCAGGTCCCAGTCGTCGTCACACACTGTTCCCCACTGACCAATATGCAGGATCTCCACTCTACCAGAGCAGGAGCCCTTGCCACCAGTGAGTCGTATGTTAGCACCATCTAAAACAAACATCAGAAAGCACATTCATGTTAAATAATCATAATTAATCTTATTACTAAATATAAAATTATAGCATACTGGCATCATTTGCATGTTTGGGTGAGAGGGTGGAGGTGGGCGTTTTACTTTGTTACTGTGTTTGTTTTGGAAGCTTATTTTTTCTGTATGTTTGCTACTGAATGCTTGAATTTCCTCCAGGATCAATAAAGTGTCTGTCTGTCGGTCTGTCTGTCTGTCTGTCTGTCTGTTTGTCCTCATACGAATACAATTCTCTCATTTCTAATCCCTTATCAATAAAGATTTCATGACTTTCACATAATGAATAATAATATAATTTGCATTAGGTCATTAAATGTAACTCAGTATTAACACCTTTTAAATTCAATTCTTTACTATTTTACGAAACCCACCACCTCGTCTCTGTTCACAGGTTGACAAATTCATTTCTAAAGAATATTATTGCCACCCCAAAGAGAGGGAGAGAAGAAAGAAATGGTATGTAAATATACACAATATACACAGATTAACAAAATTAAATAAGAAAGTTAAATACATAAATAAGAATGAAAGACAAATAAATATAAAAGCAAATTAAAAATGTGACAATAATTAGCACCTTATCAATGTTCTCCTGACAGCCTGACTAGTGGACATAACAACAATAATGTCTAGAGTATGAATTAGTGAACATGACTGATCTCCGCAATACAGCGTAATGAACAGATGAGCAGGCAGGAGGCAGATGAACACAACACTCACAGACCACCAGTCAACACAACACTCACAGACCATCAGTCAACACAACACTCACAGACCATCAGTCAACACAACACTTACAGACCATCATTTCAACACAACACTCACAGACCATCAGTCAACACAACACTCACAGACCATCAGTCAACACAACACTCACAGACCATCAGTCAACACAACACTCACAGACCATCAGTCAACACAACACTCACAGACCATCAGTCAACACAACACTCACAGACCATCAGTCAACACAACCTTCGCAGACCATCATTTCAACACAACACTCACAGACCATCATTTCAACACAACACTCACAGACCGTCAGTCAAAACAATACCCACAGATAACACAACACTCACAGACCATCAGTCAACACAACACTCACAGACCGTCAGTCAACACAACACTCACAGACCGTCAGTCAACACAACACTCACAGACCATCAGTCAACACTAATGTTATACTAATGTAAATACTAAACTGCAAAACACAAAAACTAGACATAGATTATTTTAATATACCTTTAACAGCAACAAAAAGGGGTTCAGTGGTCATGGAGGTAAAGGTACGTGAAGACACTTTAACTTCATAAGTACAGCTGTAGTTTCCCTGATGATCAAAATCTGCTTCAGGAAAAAGGAACACAGCTGAGTGGTTAAGAGCTGACTGAGTTCTGGTGATGTTGGATCCACTAAACCTTAAGTGGAAGGAACCTCCTGTATACTGAGGTTCAGTGGAGCAGATGATGGAGAAGCCATAGCCCCTGATCATTTCTGGTCTTTCAGGCCCATAGTGGTACGATCCATCAACAGCAATGAAGGAGATATTGGGCTGCTGCAAGTTCACTATGAAACAACAAGCAAGGATTGTCAGAAATTAATATTTTAATATAAAGGTGCTATTGAAAATCAAGAAATTTACAAAAATTGATTGCAGTGAAAACCCCACAGCCTGATCTCTCGGACTGTGTAAATATGTAAAAGACAGAAGGGTTTTATGAATTGCTTATTTTTGATTGTACCAGTTAGCTTGAGATAAATAATATTAGAAACAAACGGTACTTAAATATCCTAACTGAATTCAATGCCTGATTTTCCTGCTTCAAACATCACCATGAAGAGCTGACTGTTCTAAAATATCTTACCACTTGACTGGTGCCAATTTAACAAGATAATAAATGTTATTCACTTCACATATCAATGGTTTTAATGTTTTGGCTGATCGGTGTATAACAGCCCACATCCCCACAGCACTGTTGAACTTCTACAAATTGGCGATTAATATTCTATAACAGCTTTATAGTAAGTCGTTTCCATTTCATCTCATCTCTAATGTGACAAACTACATTTTAGTGATGGAGCTACTGTGTATCTGCTATAACAGATATAGTAACATGATAACAAGAATAAACTTTAACAGATGTTACACATCCATTCAAAATAGATAAAATGTATGATTTGTTTTCCTTTAACTAATAAAAAAAGTGAATAGTTGACAAGTTGTTATAGTATATACAGAATAAAATATTTTGTCATATAATCCTAAAAGAGCACTCACCCCTATCTTCAGTTTGTATAATATTTTAACTCTCGTATCTGAATGGAAAAATGACTACATATATTATAATAGCACTGACGACAAAGTCATAATAGAAGAAATTTCTGTACCTGAGCAAGTAACACCAGCATCTTCACCATGGCCACAGTTGTGTGTTCCAAATCCTCTGTGAGAGCACTGTGTGATGGTGCTTTCACTTCCAGAACACTGAACATCATCCAGCCATATTTGACCACTTCCCTGACCAAAGTGGGCACTTTGATGAGCAGTGACAGCTTTACCACATCCAATCTGTCTACACACCACCTCTGCATCATTCAGGTCCCAGTCGTCGTCACACACTGTTCCCCACTGACCAATATGCAGGATCTCCACTCTACCAGAGCAGGAGCCCTTGCCACCAGTGAGTCGTATGTTAGCACCATCTAAAACAAACATCAAAAAGCACATTCATGTTAAATAATCATAATTAATCTTATTACTAAATATAAAATTATAGCATACTGGCATCATTTGCATGTTTGGGTGAGAGGGTGGAGGTGGGCGTTTTACTTTGTTACTGTGTTTGTTTTGGAAGCTTATTTTTTCTGTATGTTTGCTACTGAATGCTTGAATTTCCTCCAGGATCAATAAAGTGTCGGTCTGTCTGTCTGTCTGTTTGTCCTCATACGAATACAATTCTCTCATTTCTAATCCCTTATCAATAAAGATTTCATGACTTTCACATAATGAATAATAATATAATTTGCATTAGGTCATTAAATGTAACTCAGTATTAACACCTTTTAAATTCAATTCTTTACTATTTTACGAAACCCACCACCTTGTCTCTGTTCACAGGTTGACAAATTCATTTCTAAAGAATATTATTGCCACCCCAAAGAGAGGGAGAGAAGAAAGAAATGGTATGTAAATATACACAATATACACAGATTAACAAAATTAAATAAGAAAGTTAAATACATAAATAAGAATGAAAGACAAATAAATATAAAAGCAAATTAGAAATGTGACAATAATTAGCACCTTATCAATGTTCTCCTGACAGCCTGACTAGTGGACATAACAACAATAATGTCTAGAGTATGAATTAGTGAACATGACTGATCTCCGCAATACAGCGTAATGAACAGATGAGCAGGCAGGAGGCAGATGAACACAACACTCACAGACCACCAGTCAACACAACACTCACAGACCATCAGTCAACACAACACTTACAGACCATCATTTCAACACAACACTCACAGACCATCATTTCAACACAACATTCACAGACCATCAGTCAACACAACACTCACAGACCATCAGTCAACACAACACTCACAGACCATCAGTCAACACAACACTCACAGACCATCAGTCAACACAACACTCACAGACCATCAGTCAACACAACACTCACAGACCATCAGTCAACACAACCTTCGCAGACCATCATTTCAACACAACACTCACAGACCATCAGTCAACACAACCTTCGCAGACCATCATTTCAACACAACACTCACAGACCATCATTTCAACACAACACTCACAGACCGTCAGTCAAAACAATACCCACAGATAACACAACACTCACAGACCATCAGTCAACACAACACTCACAGACCGTCAGTCAACACAACACTCACAGACCGTCAGTCAACACAACACTCACAGACCATCAGTCAACACTAATGTTATACTAATGTAAATACTAAACTGCAAAACACAAAAACTAGACATAGATTATTTTAATATACCTTTAACAGCAACAAAAAGGGGTTCAGTGGTCATGGAGGTAAAGGTACGTGAAGACACTTTAACTTCATAAGTACAGCTGTAGTTTCCCTGATGATCAAAATCTGCTTCAGGAAAAAGGAACACAGCTGAGTGGTTAAGAGCTGACTGAGTTCTGGTGATGTTGGATCCACTAAACCTTAAGTGGAAGGAACCTCCTGTATACTGAGGTTCAGTGGAGCAGATGATGGAGAAGCCATAGCCCCTGATCATTTCTGGTCTTTCAGGCCCATAGTGGTACGATCCATCAACAGCAATGAAGGAGATATTGGGCTGCTGCAAGTTCACTATAAAACAACAAGCAAGGATTGTCAGAAATTAATATTTTAATATAAAGGTGCTATTGAAAATCAAGAAATTTACAAAAATTGATTGCAGTGAAAACCCCACAGCCTGATCTCTCGGACTGTGTAAATATGTAAAAGACAGAAGGGTTTTATGAATTGCTTATTTTTGATTGTACCAGTTAGCTTGAGATAAATAATATTAGAAACAAACGGTACTTAAATATCCTAACTGAATTCAATGCCTGATTTTCCTGCTTCAAACATCACCATGAAGAGCTGACTGTTCTAAAATATCTTACCACTTGACTGGTGCCAATTTAACAAGATAATAAATGTTATTCACTTCACATATCAATGGTTTTAATGTTTTGGCTGATCGGTGTATAACAGCCCACATCCCCACAGCACTGTTGAACTTCTACAAATTGGCGATTAATATTCTATAACAGCTTTATAGTAAGTCGTTTCCATTTCATCTCATCTCTAATGTGACAAACTACATTTTAGTGATGGAGCTACTGTGTATCTGCTATAACAGATATAGTAACATGATAACAAGAATAAACTTTAACAGATGTTACACATCCATTCAAAATAGATAAAATGTATGATTTGTTTTCCTTTAACTAATAAAAAAAGTGAATAGTTGACAAGTTGTTATAGTATATACAGAATAAAATATTTTGTCATATAATCCTATAAGAGCACTCACCCCTATCTTCAGTTTGTATAATATTTTAACTCTCGTATCTGAATGGAAAAATGACTACATACATTATAATAGCACTGACGACAAAGTCATAATAGAAGAAATTTCTGTACCTGAGCAAGTAACACCAGCATCTTCACCATGGCCACAGTTGTGTGTTCCAAATCCTCTGTGAGAGCACTGTGTGATGGTGCTTTCACTTCCAGAACACTGAACATTATCCAGCCATATTTGACCACTTCCCTGACCAAAGTGGGCACTTTGATGAGCAGTGACAGCTTTACCACATCCAATCTGTCTACACACCACCTCTGCATCATTCAGGTCCCAGTCGTCGTCACACACTGTTCCCCACTGACCAATATGCAGGATCTCCACTCTACCAGAGCAGGAGCCCTTGCCACCAGTGAGTCGTATGTTAGCACCATCTAAAACAAACATCAAAAAAGCACATTCATGTTAAATAATCATAATTAATCTTATTACTAAATATAAAATTATAGCATACTGGCATCATTTGCATGTTTGGGTGAGAGGGTGGAGGTGGGCGTTTTACTTTGTTACTGTGTTTGTTTTGGAAGCTTATTTTTTCTGTATGTTTGCTACTGAATGCTTGAATTTCCTCCAGGATCAATAAAGTGTCTGTCTGTCGGTCTGTCTGTTTGTCCTCATAGGAATACAATTCTCTCATTTCTAATCCCTTATCAATAATTTCATGACTTTCACATAATGAATAATAATATAATTTGCATTAGGTCATTAAATGTAACTCAGTATTAACACCTTTTAAATTCAATTCTTTACTATTTTACGAAACCCACCACCTCGTCTCTGTTCACAGGTTGACAAATTCATTTCTAAAGAATATTATTGCCACCCCAAAGAGAGGGAGAGAAGAAAGAAATGGTATGTAAATATACACAATATACACAGATTAACAAAATTAAATAAGAAAGTTAAATACATAAATAAGAATGAAAGACAAATAAATATAAAAGCAAATTAAAAATGTGACAATAATTAGCACCTTATCAATGTTCTCCTGACAGCCTGACTAGTGGACATAACAACAATAATGTCTAGAGTATGAATTAGTGAACATGACTGATCTCCGCAATACAGCGTAATGAACAGATGAGCAGGCAGGAGGCAGATGAACACAACACTCACAGACCACCAGTCAACACAACACTCACAGACCATCAGTCAACACAACACTCACAGACCATCAGTCAACACAACACTTACAGACCATCATTTCAACACAACACTCACAGACCATCATTTCAACACAACACTCACAGACCATCATTTCAACACAACATTCACAGACCATCAGTCAACACAACACTCACAGACCATCAGTCAACACAACATTCACAGACCATCAGTCAACACAACACTCACAGACCATCAGTCAACACAACACTCACAGACCATCAGTCAACACAACACTCACAGACCATCAGTCAACACAACACTCACAGACCATCAGTCAACACAACACTCACAGACCATCAGTCAACACAACACTCACAGACCATCAGTCAACACAACACTCGCAGACCGTCAGTCAACACAACACTCACAGACCGTCAGTCAACACAACACTCACAGACCATCAGTCAACACTAATGTAAATACTAAACTGCAAAACACAAAAACTAGACATAGATTATTTTAATATACCTTTAACAGCAACAAAAAGGGGTTCAGTGGTCATGGAGGTAAAGGTACGTGAAGACACTTTAACTTCATAAGTACAGCTGTAGTTTCCCTGATGATCAAAATCTGCTTCAGGAAAAAGGAAGACAGCTGAGTGGTTAAGAGCTGACTGAGTTCTGGTGATGTTGGATCCACTAAACCTTAAGTGGAAGGAACCTCCTATATACTGAGGTTCAGTGGAGCAGATGATGGAGAAGCCATAGCCCCTGATCATTTCTGGTCTTTCAGGCCCATAGTGGTACGATCCATCAACAGCAATGAAGGAGATATTGGGCTGCTGCAAGTTCACTATGAAACAACAAGCAAGGATTGTCAGAAATTAATATTTTAATATAAAGGTGCTATTGAAAATCAAGAAATTTACAAAAATTGATTGCAGTGAAAACCCCACAGCCTGATCTCTCGGACTGTGTAAATATGTAAAAGACAGAAGGGTTTTATGAATTGCTTATTTTTGATTGTACCAGTTAGCTTGAGATAAATAATATTAGAAACAAACGGTACTTAAATATCCTAACTGAATTCAATGCCTGATTTTCCTGCTTCAAACATCACCATGAAGAGCTGACTGTTCTAAAATATCTAACCACTTGACTGGTGCCAATTTAACAAGATAATAAATGTTATTCACTTCACATATCAATGGTTTTAATGTTTTGGCTGATCGGTGTATAACAGCCCACATCCCCACAGCACTGTTGAACTTCTACAAATTGGCGATTAATATTCTATAACAGCTTTATAGTAAGTCGTTTCCATTTCATCTCATCTCTAATGTGACAAACTACATTTTAGTGATGGAGCTACTGTGTATCTGCTATAACAGATATAGTAACATGATAACAAGAATAAACTTTAACAGATGTTACACATCCATTCAAAATAGATAAAATGTATGATTTGTTTTCCTTTAACTAATAAAAAAAGTGAATAGTTGACAAGTTGTTATAGTATATACAGAATAAAATATTTTGTCATATAATCCTATAAGAGCACTCACCCCTATCTTCAGTTTGTATAATATTTTAACTCTCGTATCTGAATGGAAAAATGACTACATACATTATAATAGCACTGACGACAAAGTCATAATAGAAGAAATTTCTGTACCTGAGCAAGTAACACCAGCATCTTCACCATGGCCACAGTTGTGTGTTCCAAATCCTCTGTGAGAGCACTGTGTGATGGTGCTTTCACTTCCAGAACACTGAACATTATCCAGCCATATTTGACCACTTCCCTTACCAAAGTGGGCACTTTGATGAGCAGTGACAGCTTTACCACATCCAATCTGTCTACACACCACCTCTGCATCATTCAGGTCCCAGTCGTCGTCACACACTGTTCCCCACTGACCAATATGCAGGATCTCCACTCTACCAGAGCAGGAGCCCTTGCCACCAGTGAGTCGTATGTTAGCACCATCTAAAACAAACATCAAAAAGCACATTCATGTTAAATAATCATAATTAATCTTATTACTAAATATAAAATTATAGCATACTGGCATCATTTGCATGTTTGGGTGAGAGGGTGGAGGTGGGCGTTTTACTTTGTTACTGTGTTTGTTTTGGAAGCTTATTTTTTCTGTATGTTTGCTACTGAATGCTTGAATTTCCTCCAGGATCAATAAAGTGTCTGTCTGTCGGTCTGTCTGTTTGTCCTCATAGGAATACAATTCTCTCATTTCTAATCCCTTATCAATAATTTCATGACTTTCACATAATGAATAATAATATAATTTGCATTAGGTCATTAAATGTAACTCAGTATTAACACCTTTTAAATTCAATTCTTTACTATTTTACGAAACCCACCACCTCGTCTCTGTTCACAGGTTGACAAATTCATTTCTAAAGAATATTATTGCCACCCCAAAGAGAGGGAGAGAAGAAAGAAATGGTATGTAAATATACACAATATACACAGATTAACAAAATTAAATAAGAAAGTTAAATACATAAATAAGAATGAAAGACAAATAAATATAAAAGCAAATTAAAAATGTGACAATAATTAGCACCTTATCAATGTTCTCCTGACAGCCTGACTAGTGGACATAACAACAATAATGTCTAGAGTATGAATTAGTGAACATGACTGATCTCCGCAATACAGCGTAATGAACAGATGAGCAGGCAGGAGGCAGATGAACACAACACTCACAGACCACCAGTCAACACAACACTCACAGACCATCAGTCAACACAACACTCACAGACCATCAGTCAACACAACACTTACAGACCATCATTTCAACACAACACTCACAGACCATCAGTCAACACAACACTTACAGACCATCATTTCAACACAACACTCACAGACCATCATTTCAACACAACATTCACAGACCATCAGTCAACACAACACTCACAGACCATCAGTCAACACAACACTCACAGACCATCAGTCAACACAACACTCACAGACCATCAGTCAACACAACACTCACAGACCATCAGTCAACATAACACTCACAGACCATCAGTCAACACAACACTCACAGACCATCATTTCAACACAACACTCACAGACCGTCAGTCAAAACAATACCCACAGATAACACAACACTCACAGACCGTCAGTCAACACAACACTCACAGAACATCATTTAGACACAACACTCACAGACCATCAGTCAACACTAATGTTATACTAATGTAAATACTAAACTGCAAAACACAAAAACTAGACATAGATTATTTTAATATACCTTTAACAGCAACAAAAAGGGGTTCAGTGGTCATGGAGGTAAAGGTACGTGAAGACACTTTAACTTCATAAGTACAGCTGTAGTTTCCCTGATGATCAAAATCTGCTTCAGGAAAAAGGAAGACAGCTGAGTGGTTAACAGCTGACTGAGTTCTGGTGATGTTGGATCCACTAAACCTTAAGTGGAAGGAACCTCCTGTATACTGAGGTTCAGTGGAGCAGATGATGGAGAAGCCATAGCCCCTGATCATTTCTGGTCTTTCAGGCCCATAGTGGTACGATCCATCAACAGCAATGAAGGAGATATTGGGCTGCTGCAAGTTCACTATGAAACAACAAGCAAGGATTGTCAGAAATTAATATTTTAATATAAAGGTGCTATTGAAAATCAAGAAATTTACAAAAATTGATTGCAGTGAAAACCCCACAGCCTGATCTCTCGGACTGTGTAAATATGTAAAAGACAGAAGGGTTTTATGAATTGCTTATTTTTGATTGTACCAGTTAGCTTGAGATAAATAATATTAGAAACAAACGGTACTTAAATATCCTAACTGAATTCAATGCCTGATTTTCCTGCTTCAAACATCACCATGAAGAGCTGACTGTTCTAAAATATCTTACCACTTGACTGGTGCCAATTTAACAAGATAATAAATGTTATTCACTTCACATATCAATGGTTTTAATGTTTTGGCTGATCGGTGTATAACAGCCCACATCCCCACAGCACTGTTGAACTTCTACAAATTGGCGATTAATATTCTATAACAGCTTTATAGTAAGTCGTTTCCATTTCATCTCATCTCTAATGTGACAAACTACATTTTAGTGATGGAGCTACTGTGTATCTGCTATAACAGATATAGTAACATGATAACAAGAATAAACTTTAACAGATGTTACACATCCATTCAAAATAGATAAAATGTATGATTTGTTTTCCTTTAACTAATAAAAAAAGTGAATAGTTGACAAGTTGTTATAGTATATACAGAATAAAATATTTTGTCATATAATCCTATAAGAGCACTCACCCCTATCTTCAGTTTGTATAATATTTTAACTCTCGTATCTGAATGGAAAAATGACTACATACATTATAATAGCACTGACGACAAAGTCATAATAGAAGAAATTTCTGTACCTGAGCAAGTAACACCAGCATCTTCACCATGGCCACAGTTGTGTGTTCCAAATCCTCTGTGAGAGCACTGTGTGATGGTGCTTTCACTTCCAGAACACTGAACATTATCCAGCCATATTTGACCACTTCCCTTACCAAAGTGGGCACTTTGATGAGCAGTGACAGCTTTACCACATCCAATCTGTCTACACACCACCTCTGCATCATTCAGGTCCCAGTCGTCGTCACACACTGTTCCCCACTGACCAATATGCAGGATCTCCACTCTACCAGAGCAGGAGCCCTTGCCACCAGTGAGTCGTATGTTAGCACCATCTAAAACAAACATCAAAAAGCACATTCATGTTAAATAATCATAATTAATCTTATTACTAAATATAAAATTATAGCATACTGGCATCATTTGCATGTTTGGGTGAGAGGGTGGAGGTGGGCGTTTTACTTTGTTACTGTGTTTGTTTTGGAAGCTTATTTTTTCTGTATGTTTGCTACTGAATGCTTGAATTTCCTCCAGGATCAATAAAGTGTCTGTCTGTCGGTCTGTCTGTTTGACCTCATAGGAATACAATTCTCTCATTTCTAATCCCTTATCAATAATTTCATGACTTTCACATAATGAATAATAATATAATTTGCATTAGGTCATTAAATGTAACTCAGTATTAACACCTTTTAAATTCAATTCTTTACTATTTTACGAAACCCACCACCTCGTCTCTGTTCACAGGTTGACAAATTCATTTCTAAAGAATATTATTGCCACCCCAAAGAGAGGGAGAGAAGAAAGAAATGGTATGTAAATATACACAATATACACAGATTAACAAAATTAAATAAGAAAGTTAAATACATAAATAAGAATGAAAGACAAATAAATATAAAAGCAAATTAAAAATGTGACAATAATTAGCACCTTATCAATGTTCTCCTGACAGCCTGACTAGTGGACATAACAACAATAATGTCTAGAGTATGAATTAGTGAACATGACTGATCTCCGCAATACAGCGTAATGAACAGATGGGCAGGCAGGAGGCAGATGAACACAACACTCACAGACCACCAGTCAACACAACACTCACAGACCATCAGTCAACACAACACTCACAGACCATCAGTCAACACAACACTTACAGACCATCATTTCAACACAACACTCACAGACCATCAGTCAACACAACACTCACAGACCATCAGTCAACACAACCTTCGCAGACCATCATTTCAACACAACACTCACAGACCATCAGTCAACACAACACTCACAGACCGTCAGTCAACACAACACTCACAGACCATCAGTCAACACTAATGTTATACTAATGTAAATACTAAACTGCAAAACACAAAAACTAGACATAGATTATTTTAATATACCTTTAACAGCAACAAAAAGGGGTTCAGTGGTCATGGAGGTAAAGGTACGTGAAGACACTTTAACTTCATAAGTACAGCTGTAGTTTCCCTGATGATCAAAATCTGCTTCAGGAAAAAGGAAGACAGCTGAGTGGTTAAGAGCTGACTGAGTTCTGGTGATGTTGGATCCACTAAACCTTAAGTGGAAGGAACCTCCTGTATACTGAGGTTCAGTGGAGCAGATGATGGAGAAGCCATAGCCCCTGATCATTTCTGGTCTTTCAGGCCCATAGTGGTATGATCCATCAACAGCAATGAAGGAGATATTGGGCTGCTGCAAGTTCACTATAAAACAACAAGCAAGGATTGTCAGAAATTAATATTTTAATATAAAGGTGCTATTGAAAATCAAGAAATTTACAAAAATTGATTGCAGTGAAAACCCCACAGCCTGATCTCTCGGACTGTGTAAATATGTAAAAGACAGAAGGGTTTTATGAATTGCTTATTTTTGATTGTACCAGTTAGCTTGAGATAAATAATATTAGAAACAAACGGTACTTAAATATCCTAACTGAATTCAATGCCTGATTTTCCTGCTTCAAACATCACCATGAAGAGCTGACTGTTCTAAAATATCTTACCACTTGACTGGTGCCAATTTAACAAGATAATAAATGTTATTCACTTCACATATCAATGGTTTTAATGTTTTGGCTGATCGGTGTATAACAGCCCACATCCCCACAGCACTGTTGAACTTCTATAAATTGGCGATTAATATTCTATAACAGCTTTATAGTAAGTCGTTTCCATTTCATCTCATCTCTAATGTGACAAACTACATTTTAGTGATGGAGCTACTGTGTATCTGCTATAACAGATATAGTAACATGATAACAAGAATAAACTTTAACAGATGTTACACATCCATTCAAAATAGATAAAATGTATGATTTGTTTTCCTTTAACTAATAAAAAAAGTGAATAGTTGACAAGTTGTTATAGTATATACAGAATAAAATATTTTGTCATATAATCCTATAAGAGCACTCACCCCTATCTTCAGTTTGTATAATATTTTAACTCTCGTATCTGAATGGAAAAATGACTACATACATTATAATAGCACTGACGACAAAGTCATAATAGAAGAAATTTCTGTACCTGAGCAAGTAACACCAGCATCTTCACCATGGCCACAGTTGTGTGTTCCAAATCCTCTGTGAGAGCACTGTGTGATGGTGCTTTCACTTCCAGAACACTGAACATCATCCAGCCATATTTCACCACTTCCCTGACCAAAGTGGGCACTTTGATGAGCAGTGACAGCTTTACCACATCCAATCTGTCTACACACCACCTCTGCATCATTCAGGTCCCAGTCGTCGTCACACACTGTTCCCCACTGACCAATATGCAGGATCTCCACTCTACCAGAGCAGGAGCCCTTGCCACCAGTGAGTCGTATGTTAGCACCATCTAAAACAAACATCAAAAAGCACATTCATGTTAAATAATCATAATTAATCTTATTACTAAATATAAAATTATAGCATAATGGCATCATTTGCATTATTGGGTGAGAGGGTGGAGGTGGGCGTTTTACTTTGTTACTGTGTTTGTTTTGGAAGCTTATTTTTTCTGTATGTTTGCTACTGAATGCTTGAATTTCCTCCAGGATCAATAAAGTGTCGGTCTGTCGGTCTGTCTGTTTGTCCTCATAGGAATACAATTCTCTCATTTCTAATCCCTTATCAATAAAGATTTCATGACTTTCACATAATGAATAATAATATAATTTGCATTAGGTCATTAAATGTAACTCAGTATTAACACCTTTTAAATTCAATTCTTTACTATTTTACGAAACCCACCACCTCGTCTCTGTTCACAGGTTGACAAATTCATTTCTAAAGAATATTATTGCCACCCCAAAGAGAGGGAGAGAAGAAAGAAATGGTATGTAAATATACACAATATACACAGATTAACAAAATTAAATGAGAAAGTTAAATACATAAATAAGAATGAAAGACAAATAAATATAAAAGCAAATTAAAAATGTGACAATAATTAGCACCTTATCAATGTTCTCCTGACAGCCTGACTAGTGGGCATAACAACAATAATGTCTAGAGTATGAATTAGTGAACATGACTGATCTCCGCAATACAGCGTAATGAACAGATGAGCAGGCAGGAGGCAGATGAACACAACACTCACAGACCACCAGTCAACACAACACTCACAGACCATCAGTCAACACAACACTCACAGACCATCAGTCAACACAACACTTACAGACCATCATTTCAACACAACACTCACAGACCATCAGTCAACACAACACTCACAGACCATCAGTCAACACAACACTCACAGACCATCAGTCAACACAACACTCACAGACCATCAGTCAACACAACACTCACAGACCATCAGTCAACACAACACTCACAGACCATCAGTCAACACAACACTCACAGACCATCATTTCAACACAACACTCACAGACCGTCAGTCAACACAACACTCACAGAACATCATTTAGACACAACACTCACAGACCATCAGTCAACACTAATGTTATACTAATGTAAATACTAAACTGCAAAACACAAAAACTAGACATAGATTATTTTAATATACCTTTAACAGCAACAAAAAGGGGTTCAGTGGTCATGGAGGTAAAGGTACGTGAAGACACTTTAACTTCATAAGTACAGCTGTAGTTTCCCTGATGATCAAAATCTGCTTCAGGAAAAAGGAAGACAGCTGAGTGGTTAACAGCTGACTGAGTTCTGGTGATGTTGGATCCACTAAACCTTAAGTGGAAGGAACCTCCTGTATACTGAGGTTCAGTGGAGCAGATGATGGAGAAGCCATAGCCCCTGATCATTTCTGGTCTTTCAGGCCCATAGTGGTACGATCCATCAACAGCAATGAAGGAGATATTGGGCTGCTGCAAGTTCACTATAAAACAACAAGCAAGGATTGTCAGAAATTAATATTTTAATATAAAGGTGCTATTGAAAATCAAGAAATTTACAAAAATTGATTGCAGTGAAAACCCCACAGCCTGATCTCTCGGACTGTGTAAATATGTAAAAGACAGAAGGGTTTTATGAATTGCTTATTTTTGATTGTACCAGTTAGCTTGAGATAAATAATATTAGAAACAAACGGTACTTAAATATACTTAAACCACACACTAGATTTAATAATATCACACAGAATAGAGGTCACTGATATAGATATCATACCCCAAAGTGATGACATCACAGACCATTACCTTATAATGTACACACTACCTATAGAACAGACTAACTGTGTCTCACCACGTTATCAACTCGGTAGAACCATTATTTCGACCACCAAAGACAGATTCACAAACAACCTGCCTGATCTGTCTGGACTTCTTAATGTACCCTCAAACTCAAACGACCTAGATGCAATGACTAACAGCATAGACGCTATATTCACTAGCACATTAGACACTGTTGCCCCAGTCAGATTACAGAAGGTTAGAGATAAAACACTTGCACCATGGTATAATAGTCACACTCACACCCTCAAGAGAGAAACCCGTAACCTCGAACGGAAATGGAGAAAAACTAAATTAGAGGTGTTTAGAATTGCGTATAAGGACAGTATGTCCAGCTATAGACAGGCTCTAAAAGCTGCTAGGGCTGAGCACCTGAGCAAACTCATAGAAAATAACCAGAACAACCCCAGGTTTTTATTTAGCACAGTGGCTAGTTTAACAAAAAATCAGAAATCTGAACACACTATTCCATCACATTTCAGTAGTGAGGACTTTATGAGATTCTTCACTGATAAAATCGAAAGTATCAGGAATAAAATAGGTGACGCCCAACATATGAGAGCAACCAGTGACACAATCTCACCTAAGGCTTTACACAGCTTTACAAGTACAGGACAGGAAGAGTTAGATAAACTTATTACTACAGCTAAATCAACAACATGTTCACTAGACCCCATCCCAACTAAATTACTGAAAGAAGTGTTACATAAAGCTGGTGAGCCTCTTCTTAATATCATTAACTCCTCGTTATCTTTAGGTTACGTCCCGAAGTCTTTTAAGTTGGCAGTTATTAGGCCACTCATCAAAAAACCTAACTTAGACCCTAATGAACTATCAAATTACAGACCTATCTCACACCTCCCGTTTATGTCTAAAATACTTGAAAAGGTTGTGTCTGTTCAACTGAGCTCCTTCTTACAGGAGAGCAATATCCTTGAAGAGTTTCAGTCAGGTTTCAGGCCCCATCATAGCACAGAAACTGCACTTGTTAAAGTTACAAACGACTTGTTCTTAGCTTCGGACCAAGACTGTATGTCACTATTAGTTCTACTTGACCTTAGTGCTGCATTCGACACTATAGATCACAACATTCTTCTAGATCGCTTACAATATTACACAGGTATTCATGGTCAGGCTTTAAGCTGGTTTAGATCCTATCTGTCTGACCGATACCATTTTGTAGAATTAAATGGTGAATCCTCCAGTTTACTACCAGTTAATTATGGGGTCCCTCAAGGATCAGTTCTAGGACCTCTGCTTTTCTCTATATACATGCTTCCATTAGGGAACATTATTAGAAGACATGGGATTAGTTTCCATTGTTATGCTGATGACACACAGTTATATATCTCATCAAAACCAGATGAAATAGCCACAGTGTCCAAATTAACTCGGTGCCTTAGAGAGATAAAAGACTGGATGAGCTGCAACTTTCTATTGTTAAACTCCGATAAGACTGAAATACTACTCATAGGTCCAAAAACCAGTGCACATAAACTCTCACAACTTAACTCCCATTTAGAGGGATGTACTATTACAAGTAGCTCGACAGTGAAAGACCTCGGTGTTATACTAGACAGTAACTTGTCTTTTAAAAATCATATCGCCCATACTACCAAAACAGCCTTCTTCCACCTTAGAAACATTGCCAAGCTGAGAAACATCCTGTCTGTATCTGATGCTGAGAAGCTAGTTCATGCGTTCATGACCTCTAGACTGGACTATTGTAATGCATTACTAGGTGGTTGTCCTGCATCTTTAATAAATAGGTTACAGTTAGTCCAAAATGCAGCTGCCAGAGTTCTCACTAGGACAAGAAAGTATGACCATATAACCCCAATTTTATCATCTCTACACTGGCTACCTGTTAGGTATAGAATTGACTACAAACTGCTGCTACTTACGTACAAGGCTCTTAATGGTTTAGCTCCCATGTATCTAACTAGTCTGCTAACACGTTACAATCCTTCACGCTCTCTGAGATCACAAAACTCAGGGCTTTTGGTAGTTCCCAGAATATCTAAGTCTACTAAAGGTGGTAGAGCATTTTCTTATTTAGCTCCCAAACTTTGGAATAGTCTTCCTGATAGTGTTCGGGGCTCAGACACACTTTCCCAGTTTAAATGTAGATTAAAAACTCATCTCTTCAGTCAGGCGTACACATAATACATCCCATAATATCATGCACCAGTACATCAGACCAGCACATTTTTATGAACGGCAGATATGTTAATCCCTTTCCACTGCTTTTCTCTTTGTACCCATCCCGAGGCATCCAGACACTGTACCAGCTCCCATCGTCCTCTGTGGGACGAAGCCTTTGGACATCCACTCAGCCGAGGCCGACTCTAAGAATCCTGAGACATCTCCAGTTAGACTCTGTGGTACTCAGAAGATCAGAAGTCCTTAAACCTCACACCAATACACCATTTGTTTGACTGTATATTACAATCACACCCCCAGTGTCACCCATATGAGGATGGGTTCCCCCTTGAGTCCGGTTCCTCTCAAGGTTTCTTCCTTTACCAATTTAAGGGAGTTTTTCCTTGCCACTGCTGCCTGAGTCATCTCAGACTTGCTCATAGGGGAATAAATACATACACACTGTGAACTATATACATCTAATAATAATCTAGAATTTTTATTCTGTTAATTCTTATTTCTTTTATTATTCGTTATTTCCTTTATCATTAATTATGTCTACCTTCTGCTTTATGTTTATGTTCTGTAAAGCTGCTTTGAGACAATGTCTATTGTAAAAAGCGCTATACAAATAAACTTGAATTGAATTGAATTGAATTAAATATCCTAACTGAATTCAATGCCTGATTTTCCTGCTTCAAACATCACCATGAAGAGCTGACTGTTCTAAAATATCTTACCACTTGACTGGTGCCAATTTAACAAGATAATAAATGTTATTCACTTCACATATCAATGGTTTTAATGTTTTGGCTGATCGGTGTATAACAGCCCACATCCCCACAGCACTGTTGAACTTCTACAAATTGGCGATTAATATTCTATAACAGCTTTATAGTAAGTCGTTTCCATTTCATCTCATCTCTAATGTGACAAACTACATTTTAGTGATGGAGCTACTGTGTATCTGCTATAACAGATATAGTAACATGATAACAAGAATAAACTTTAACAGATGTTACACATCCATTCAAAATAGATAAAATGTATGATTTGTTTTCCTTTAACTAATAAAAAAAGTGAATAGTTGACAAGTTGTTATAGTATATACAGAATAAAATATTTTGTCATATAATCCTAAAAGAGCACTCACCCCTATCTTCAGTTTGTATAATATTTTAACTCTCGTATCTGAATGGAAAAATGACTACATACATTATAATAGCACTGACGACAAAGTCATAATAGAAGAAATTTCTGTACCTGAGCAAGTAACACCAGCATCTTCACCATGGCCACAGTTGTGTGTTCCAAATCCTCTGTGAGAGCACTGTGTGATGGTGCTTTCACTTCCAGAACACTGAACATTATCCAGCCATATTTGACCACTTCCCTTACCAAAGTGGGCACTTTGATGAGCAGTGACAGCTTTACCACATCCAATCTGTCTACACACCACCTCTGCATCATTCAGGTCCCAGTCGTCGTCACACACTGTTCCCCACTGACCAATATGCAGGATCTCCACTCTACCAGAGCAGGAGCCCTTGCCACCAGTGAGTCGTATGTTAGCACCATCTAAAACAAACATCAAAAAGCACATTCATGTTAAATAATCATAATTAATCTTATTACTAAATATAAAATTATAGCATACTGGCATCATTTGCATGTTTGGGTGAGAGGGTGGAGGTGGGCGTTTTACTTTGTTACTGTGTTTGTTTTGGAAGCTTATTTTTTCTGTATGTTTGCTACTGAATGCTTGAATTTCCTCCAGGATCAATAAAGTGTCTGTCTGTCGGTCTGTCTGTTTGTCCTCATAGGAATACAATTCTCTCATTTCTAATCCCTTATCAATAATTTCATGACTTTCACATAATGAATAATAATATAATTTGCATTAGGTCATTAAATGTAACTCAGTATTAACACCTTTTAAATTCAATTCTTTACTATTTTACGAAACCCACCACCTCGTCTCTGTTCACAGGTTGACAAATTCATTTCTAAAGAATATTATTGCCACCCCAAAGAGAGGGAGAGAAGAAAGAAATGGTATGTAAATATACACAATATACACAGATTAACAAAATTAAATAAGAAAGTTAAATACATAAATAAGAATGAAAGACAAATAAATATAAAAGCAAATTAAAAATGTGACAATAATTAGCACCTTATCAATGTTCTCCTGACAGCCTGACTAGTGGACATAACAACAATAATGTCTAGAGTATGAATTAGTGAACATGACTGATCTCCGCAATACAGCGTAATGAACAGATGAGCAGGCAGGAGGCAGATGAACACAACACTCACAGACCACCAGTCAACACAACACTCACAGACCATCAGTCAACACAACACTCACAGACCATCAGTCAACACAACACTTACAGACCATCATTTCAACACAACACTCACAGACCATCAGTCAACACAACACTTACAGACCATCATTTCAACACAACACTCACAGACCATCATTTCAACACAACATTCACAGACCATCAGTCAACACAACACTCACAGACCATCAGTCAACACAACACTCACAGACCATCAGTCAACACAACACTCACAGACCATCAGTCAACACAACACTCACAGACCATCAGTCAACATAACACTCACAGACCATCAGTCAACACAACACTCACAGACCATCATTTCAACACAACACTCACAGACCGTCAGTCAAAACAATACCCACAGATAACACAACACTCACAGACCGTCAGTCAACACAACACTCACAGAACATCATTTAGACACAACACTCACAGACCATCAGTCAACACTAATGTTATACTAATGTAAATACTAAACTGCAAAACACAAAAACTAGACATAGATTATTTTAATATACCTTTAACAGCAACAAAAAGGGGTTCAGTGGTCATGGAGGTAAAGGTACGTGAAGACACTTTAACTTCATAAGTACAGCTGTAGTTTCCCTGATGATCAAAATCTGCTTCAGGAAAAAGGAAGACAGCTGAGTGGTTAACAGCTGACTGAGTTCTGGTGATGTTGGATCCACTAAACCTTAAGTGGAAGGAACCTCCTGTATACTGAGGTTCAGTGGAGCAGATGATGGAGAAGCCATAGCCCCTGATCATTTCTAGTCTTTCAGGCCCATAGTGGTACGATCCATCAACAGCAATGAAGGAGATATTGGGCTGCTGCAAGTTCACTATGAAACAACAAGCAAGGATTGTCAGAAATTAATATTTTAATATAAAGGTGCTATTGAAAATCAAGAAATTTACAAAAATTGATTGCAGTGAAAACCCCACAGCCTGATCTCTCGGACTGTGTAAATATGTAAAAGACAGAAGGGTTTTATGAATTGCTTATTTTTGATTGTACCAGTTAGCTTGAGATAAATAATATTAGAAACAAACGGTACTTAAATATCCTAACTGAATTCAATGCCTGATTTTCCTGCTTCAAACATCACCATGAAGAGCTGACTGTTCTAAAATATCTTACCACTTGACTGGTGCCAATTTAACAAGATAATAAATGTTATTCACTTCACATATCAATGGTTTTAATGTTTTGGCTGATCGGTGTATAACAGCCCACATCCCCACAGCACTGTTGAACTTCTACAAATTGGCGATTAATATTCTATAACAGCTTTATAGTAAGTCGTTTCCATTTCATCTCATCTCTAATGTGACAAACTACATTTTAGTGATGGAGCTACTGTGTATCTGCTATAACAGATATAGTAACATGATAACAAGAATAAACTTTAACAGATGTTACACATCCATTCAAAATAGATAAAATGTATGATTTGTTTTCCTTTAACTAATAAAAAAAGTGAATAGTTGACAAGTTGTTATAGTATATACAGAATAAAATATTTTGTCATATAATCCTATAAGAGCACTCACCCCTATCTTCAGTTTGTATAATATTTTAACTCTCGTATCTGAATGGAAAAATGACTACATACATTATAATAGCACTGACGACAAAGTCATAATAGAAGAAATTTCTGTACCTGAGCAAGTAACACCAGCATCTTCACCATGGCCACAGTTGTGTGTTCCAAATCCTCTGTGAGAGCACTGTGTGATGGTGCTTTCACTTCCAGAACACTGAACATTATCCAGCCATATTTGACCACTTCCCTTACCAAAGTGGGCACTTTGATGAGCACTGACAGCTTTACCACATCCAATCTGTCTACACACCACCTCTGCATCATTCAGGTCCCAGTCGTCGTCACACACTGTTCCCCACTGACCAATATGCAGGATCTCCACTCTACCAGAGCAGGAGCCCTTGCCACCAGTGAGTCGTATGTTAGCACCATCTAAAACAAACATCAAAAAGCACATTCATGTTAAATAATCATAATTGATCTCATTACTAAATATAAAATTATAGCATACTGGCATCATTTGCATGTTTGGGTGAGAGGGTGGAGGTGGGCGTTTTACTTTGTTACTGTGTTTGTTTTGGAAGCTTATATTTCTGTATGTTTGCTACTGAATGCTTGAATTTCCTCCAGGATCAATAAAGTGTCTGTCTGTCGGTCGGTCGGTCTGTCTGTTTGTCCTCATAGGAATACAATTCTCTCATTTCTAATCCCTTATCAATAATTTCATGACTTTCACATAATGAATAATAATATAATTTGCATTAGGTCATTAAATGTAACTCAGTATTAACACCTTTTAAATTCAATTCTTTACTATTTTACGAAACCCACCACCTCGTCTCTGTTCACAGGTTGACAAATTCATTTCTAAAGAATATTATTGCCACCCCAAAGAGAGGGAGAGAAGAAAGAAATGGTATGTAAATATACACAATATACACAGATTAACAAAATTAAATAAGAAAGTTAAATACATAAATAAGAATGAAAGACAAATAAATATAAAAGCAAATTAAAAATGTGACAATAATTAGCACCTTATCAATGTTCTCCTGACAGCCTGACTAGTGGACATAACAACAATAATGTCTAGAGTATGAATTAGTGAACATGACTGATCTCCGCAATACAGCGTAATGAACAGATGAGCAGGCAGGAGGCAGATGAACACAACACTCACAGACCATCAGTCAACACAACACTCACAGACCATCAGTCAACACAACACTCACAGACCATCAGTCAACACAACACTCACAGACCATCAGTCAACACAACACTTACAGACCATCATTTCAACACAACACTTACAGACCATCATTTCAACACAACACTCACAGACCATCAGTCAACACAACACTCACAGACCATCAGTCAACACAACACTTACAGACCATCAGTCAACACAACACTTACAGACCATCATTTCAACACAACACTCACAGACCATCATTTCAACACAACATTCACAGACCATCAGTCAACACAACACTCACAGACCATCATTTCAACACAACACTCACAGATCATCAGTCAACACAACACTCACAGACCATCAGTCAACACAACACTTACAGATCATCAGTCAACACAACACTCACAGACCATCAGTCAACACAACACTTACAGACCATCATTTCAACACAACACTCACAGACCATCATTTCAACACAACATTCACAGACCATCAGTCAACACAACACTCACAGACCATCATTTCAACACAACACTCACAGATCATCAGTCAACACAACACTCACAGACCATCAGTCAACACAACACTCACAGACCATCAGTCAACACAACACTCACAGACCATCAGTCAACACAACACTCACAGACCATCAGTCAACACAACACTCACAGACCATCAGTCAACACAACACTCACAGACCATCAGTCAACACAACACTCACAGACCATCAGTCAACACAACACTCACAGACCATCAGTCAACATAACACTCACAGACCATCAGTCAACACAACCTTCGCAGACCATCATTTCAACACAACACTCACAGACCATCATTTCAACACAACACTCACAGACCGTCAGTCAAAACAATACCCACAGATAACACAACACTCACAGACCGTCAGTCAACACAACACTCACAGAACATCATTTAGACACAACACTCACAGACCATCAGTCAACACTAATGCTATACTAATGTAAATACTAAACTGCAAAACACAAAAACTAGACATAGATTATTTTAATATACCTTTAACAGCAACAAAAAGGGGTTCAGTGGTCATGGAGGTAAAGGTACGTGAAGACACTTTAACTTCATAAGTACAGCTGTAGTTTCCCTGATGATCAAAATCTGCTTCAGGAAAAAGGAAGACAGCTGAGTGGTTAAGAGCTGACTGAGTTCTGGTGATGTTGGATCCACTAAACCTTAAGTGGAAGGAACCTCCTGTATACTGAGGTTCAGTGGAGCAGATGATGGAGAAGCCATAGCCCCTGATCATTTCTGGTCTTTCAGGCCCATAGTGGTACGATCCATCAACAGCAATGAAGGAGATATTGGGCTGCTGCAAGTTCACTATAAAACAACAAGCAAGGATTGTCAGAAATTAATATTTTAATATAAAGGTGCTATTGAAAATCAAGAAATTTACAAAAATTGATTGCAGTGAAAACCCCACAGCCTGATCTCTCGGACTGTGTAAATATGTGAAAGACAGAAGGGTTTTATGAATTGCTTATTTTTGATTGTACCAGTTAGCTTGAGATAAATAATATTAGAAACAAACGGTACTTAAATATCCTAACTGAATTCAATGCCTGATTTTCCTGCTTCAAACATCACCATGAAGAGCTGACTGTTCTAAAATATCTTACCACTTGACTGGTGCCAATTTAACAAGATAATAAATGTTATTCACTTCACATATCAATGGTTTTAATGTTTTGGCTGATCGGTGTATAACAGCCCACATCCCCACAGCACTGTTGAACTTCTACAAATTGGCGATTAATATTCTATAACAGCTTTATAGTAAGTCGTTTCCATTTCATCTCATCTCTAATGTGACAAACTACATTTTAGTGATGGAGCTACTGTGTATCTGCTATAACAGATATAGTAACATGATAACAAGAATAAACTTTAACAGATGTTACACATCCATTCAAAATAGATAAAATGTATGATTTGTTTTCCTTTAACTAATAAAAAAAGTGAATAGTTGACAAGTTGTTATAGTATATACAGAATAAAATATTTTGTCATATAATCCTATAAGAGCACTCACCCCTATCTTCAGTTTGTATAATATTTTAACTCTCGTATCTGAATGGAAAAATGACTACATACATTATAATAGCACTGACGACAAAGTCATAATAGAAGAAATTTCTGTACCTGAGCAAGTAACACCAGCATCTTCACCATGGCCACAGTTGTGTGTTCCAAATCCTCTGTGAGAGCACTGTGTGATGGTGCTTTCACTTCCAGAACACTGAACATTATCCAGCCATATTTGACCACTTCCCTTACCAAAGTGGGCACTTTGATGAGCAGTGACAGCTTTACCACATCCAATCTGTCTACACACCACCTCTGCATCATTCAGGTCCCAGTCGTCGTCACACACTGTTCCCCACTGACCAATATGCAGGATCTCCACTCTACCAGAGCAGGAGCCCTTGCCACCAGTGAGTCGTATGTTAGCACCATCTAAAACAAACATCAAAAAGCACATTCATGTTAAATAATCATAATTAATCTTATTACTAAATATAAAATTATAGCATACTGGCATCATTTGCATGTTTGGGTGAGAGGGTGGAGGTGGGCGTTTTACTTTGTTACTGTGTTTGTTTTGGAAGCTTATTTTTTCTGTATGTTTGCTACTGAATGCTTGAATTTCCTCCAGGATCAATAAAGTGTCTGTCTGTCGGTCTGTCTGTTTGTCCTCATAGGAATACAATTCTCTCATTTCTAATCCCTTATCAATAATTTCATGACTTTCACATAATGAATAATAATATAATTTGCATTAGGTCATTAAATGTAACTCAGTATTAACACCTTTTAAATTCAATTCTTTACTATTTTACGAAACCCACCACCTCGTCTCTGTTCACAGGTTGACAAATTCATTTCTAAAGAATATTATTGCCACCCCAAAGAGAGGGAGAGAAGAAAGAAATGGTATGTAAATATACACAATATACACAGATTAACAAAATTAAATAAGAAAGTTAAATACATAAATAAGAATGAAAGACAAATAAATATAAAAGCAAATTAAAAATGTGACAATAATTAGCACCTTATCAATGTTCTCCTGACAGCCTGACTAGTGGACATAACAACAATAATGTCTAGAGTATGAATTAGTGAACATGACTGATCTCCGCAATACAGCGTAATGAACAGATGAGCAGGCAGGAGGCAGATGAACACAACACTCACAGACCACCAGTCAACACAACACTCACAGACCATCAGTCAACACAACACTCACAGACCATCAGTCAACACAACACTTACAGACCATCATTTCAACACAACACTCACAGACCATCAGTCAACACAACACTTACAGACCATCATTTCAACACAACACTCACAGACCATCATTTCAACACAACACTCACAGACCATCAGTCAACACAACACTCACAGACCATCAGTCAACACAACACTCACAGACCATCAGTCAACACAACACTCACAGACCATCAGTCAACACAACACTCACAGACCATCAGTCAACATAACACTCACAGACCATCAGTCAACACAACACTCACAGACCATCATTTCAACACAACACTCACAGACCGTCAGTCAAAACAATACCCACAGATAACACAACACTCACAGACCGTCAGTCAACACAACACTCACAGAACATCATTTAGACACAACACTCACAGACCATCAGTCAACACTAATGTTATACTAATGTAAATACTAAACTGCAAAACACAAAAACTAGACATAGATTATTTTAATATACCTTTAACAGCAACAAAAAGGGGTTCAGTGGTCATGGAGGTAAAGGTACGTGAAGACACTTTAACTTCATAAGTACAGCTGTAGTTTCCCTGATGATCAAAATCTGCTTCAGGAAAAAGGAAGACAGCTGAGTGGTTAACAGCTGACTGAGTTCTGGTGATGTTGGATCCACTAAACCTTAAGTGGAAGGAACCTCCTGTATACTGAGGTTCAGTGGAGCAGATGATGGAGAAGCCATAGCCCCTGATCATTTCTAGTCTTTCAGGCCCATAGTGGTACGATCCATCAACAGCAATGAAGGAGATATTGGGCTGCTGCAAGTTCACTATGAAACAACAAGCAAGGATTGTCAGAAATTAATATTTTAATATAAAGGTGCTATTGAAAATCAAGAAATTTACAAAAATTGATTGCAGTGAAAACCCCACAGCCTGATCTCTCGGACTGTGTAAATATGTAAAAGACAGAAGGGTTTTATGAATTGCTTATTTTTGATTGTACCAGTTAGCTTGAGATAAATAATATTAGAAACAAACGGTACTTAAATATCCTAACTGAATTCAATGCCTGATTTTCCTGCTTCAAACATCACCATGAAGAGCTGACTGTTCTAAAATATCTTACCACTTGACTGGTGCCAATTTAACAAGATAATAAATGTTATTCACTTCACATATCAATGGTTTTAATGTTTTGGCTGATCGGTGTATAACAGCCCACATCCCCACAGCACTGTTGAACTTCTACAAATTGGCGATTAATATTCTATAACAGCTTTATAGTAAGTCGTTTCCATTTCATCTCATCTCTAATGTGACAAACTACATTTTAGTGATGGAGCTACTGTGTATCTGCTATAACAGATATAGTAACATGATAACAAGAATAAACTTTAACAGATGTTACACATCCATTCAAAATAGATAAAATGTATGATTTGTTTTCCTTTAACTAATAAAAAAGTGAATAGTTGACAAGTTGTTATAGTATATACAGAATAAAATATTTTGTCATATAATCCTATAAGAGCACTCACCCCTATCTTCAGTTTGTATAATATTTTAACTCTCGTATCTGAATGGAAAAATGACTACATACATTATAATAGCACTGACGACAAAGTCATAATAGAAGAAATTTCTGTACCTGAGCAAGTAACACCAGCATCTTCACCATGGCCACAGTTGTGTGTTCCAAATCCTCTGTGAGAGCACTGTGTGATGGTGCTTTCACTTCCAGAACACTGAACATTATCCAGCCATATTTGACCACTTCCCTTACCAAAGTGGGCACTTTGATGAGCAGTGACAGCTTTACCACATCCAATCTGTCTACACACCACCTCTGCATCATTCAGGTCCCAGTCGTCGTCACACACTGTTCCCCACTGACCAATATGCAGGATCTCCACTCTACCAGAGCAGGAGCCCTTGCCACCAGTGAGTCGTATGTTAGCACCATCTAAAACAAACATCAAAAAGCACATTCATGTTAAATAATCATAATTAATCTTATTACTAAATATAAAATTATAGCATACTGGCATCATTTGCATGTTTGGGTGAGAGGGTGGAGGTGGGCGTTTTACTTTGTTACTGTGTTTGTTTTGGAAGCTTATTTTTTCTGTATGTTTGCTACTGAATGCTTGAATTTCCTCCAGGATCAATAAAGTGTCTGTCTGTCGGTCTGTCTGTTTGTCCTCATAGGAATACAATTCTCTCATTTCTAATCCCTTATCAATAATTTCATGACTTTCACATAATGAATAATAATATAATTTGCATTAGGTCATTAAATGTAACTCAGTATTAACACCTTTTAAATTCAATTCTTTACTATTTTACGAAACCCACCACCTCGTCTCTGTTCACAGGTTGACAAATTCATTTCTAAAGAATATTATTGCCACCCCAAAGAGAGGGAGAGAAGAAAGAAATGGTATGTAAATATACACAATATACACAGATTAACAAAATTAAATAAGAAAGTTAAATACATAAATAAGAATGAAAGACAAATAAATATAAAAGCAAATTAAAAATGTGACAATAATTAGCACCTTATCAATGTTCTCCTGACAGCCTGACTAGTGGACATAACAACAATAATGTCTAGAGTATGAATTAGTGAACATGACTGATCTCCGCAATACAGCGTAATGAACAGATGAGCAGGCAGGAGGCAGATGAACACAACACTCACAGACCACCAGTCAACACAACACTCACAGACCATCAGTCAACACAACACTCACAGACCATCAGTCAACACAACACTTACAGACCATCATTTCAACACAACACTCACAGACCATCAGTCAACACAACACTTACAGACCATCATTTCAACACAACACTCACAGACCATCATTTCAACACAACACTCACAGACCATCAGTCAACACAACACTCACAGACCATCAGTCAACACAACACTCACAGACCATCAGTCAACACAACACTCACAGACCATCAGTCAACACAACACTCACAGACCATCAGTCAACATAACACTCACAGACCATCAGTCAACACAACACTCACAGACCATCATTTCAACACAACACTCACAGACCGTCAGTCAAAACAATACCCACAGATAACACAACACTCACAGACCGTCAGTCAACACAACACTCACAGAACATCATTTAGACACAACACTCACAGACCATCAGTCAACACTAATGTTATACTAATGTAAATACTAAACTGCAAAACACAAAAACTAGACATAGATTATTTTAATATACCTTTAACAGCAACAAAAAGGGGTTCAGTGGTCATGGAGGTAAAGGTACGTGAAGACACTTTAACTTCATAAGTACAGCTGTAGTTTCCCTGATGATCAAAATCTGCTTCAGGAAAAAGGAAGACAGCTGAGTGGTTAAGAGCTGACTGAGTTCTGGTGATGTTGGATCCACTAAACCTTAAGTGGAAGGAACCTCCTGTATACTGAGGTTCAGTGGAGCAGATGATGGAGAAGCCATAGCCCCTGATCATTTCTGGTCTTTCAGGCCCATAGTGGTATGATCCATCAACAGCAATGAAGGAGATATTGGGCTGCTGCAAGTTCACTATAAAACAACAAGCAAGGATTGTCAGAAATTAATATTTTAATATAAAGGTGCTATTGAAAATCAAGAAATTTACAAAAATTGATTGCAGTGAAAACCCCACAGCCTGATCTCTCGGACTGTGTAAATATGTAAAAGACAGAAGGGTTTTATGAATTGCTTATTTTTGATTGTACCAGTTAGCTTGAGATAAATAATATTAGAAACAAACGGTACTTAAATATCCTAACTGAATTCAATGCCTGATTTTCCTGCTTCAAACATCACCATGAAGAGCTGACTGTTCTAAAATATCTTACCACTTGACTGGTGCCAATTTAACAAGATAATAAATGTTATTCACTTCACATATCAATGGTTTTAATGTTTTGGCTGATCGGTGTATAACAGCCCACATCCCCACAGCACTGTTGAACTTCTACAAATTGGCGATTAATATTCTATAACAGCTTTATAGTAAGTCGTTTCCATTTCATCTCATCTCTAATGTGACAAACTACATTTTAGTGATGGAGCTACTGTGTATCTGCTATAACAGATATAGTAACATGATAACAAGAATAAACTTTAACAGATGTTACACATCCATTCAAAATAGATAAAATGTATGATTTGTTTTCCTTTAACTAATAAAAAAAGTGAATAGTTGACAAGTTGTTATAGTATATACAGAATAAAATATTTTGTCATATAATCCTATAAGAGCACTCACCCCTATCTTCAGTTTGTATAATATTTTAACTCTCGTATCTGAATGGAAAAATGACTACATACATTATAATAGCACTGACGACAAAGTCATAATAGAAGAAATTTCTGTACCTGAGCAAGTAACACCAGCATCTTCACCATGGCCACAGTTGTGTGTTCCAAATCCTCTGTGAGAGCACTGTGTGATGGTGCTTTCACTTCCAGAACACTGAACATTATCCAGCCATATTTGACCACTTCCCTTACCAAAGTGGGCACTTTGATGAGCAGTGACAGCTTTACCACATCCAATCTGTCTACACACCACCTCTGCATCATTCAGGTCCCAGTCGTCGTCACACACTGTTCCCCACTGACCAATATGCAGGATCTCCACTCTACCAGAGCAGGAGCCCTTGCCACCAGTGAGTCGTATGTTAGCACCATCTAAAACAAACATCAAAAAGCACATTCATGTTAAATAATCATAATTAATCTTATTACTAAATATAAAATTATAGCATACTGGCATCATTTGCATGTTTGGGTGAGAGGGTGGAGGTGGGCGTTTTACTTTGTTACTGTGTTTGTTTTGGAAGCTTATTTTTTCTGTATGTTTGCTACTGAATGCTTGAATTTCCTCCAGGATCAATAAAGTGTCTGTCTGTCGGTCTGTCTGTTTGTCCTCATAAGAATACAATTCTCTCATTTCTAATCCCTTATCAATAATTTCATGACTTTCACATAATGAATAATAATATAATTTGCATTAGGTCATTAAATGTAACTCAGTATTAACACCTTTTAAATTCAATTCTTTACTATTTTACGAAACCCACCACCTCGTCTCTGTTCACAGGTTGACAAATTCATTTCTAAAGAATATTATTGCCACCCCAAAGAGAGGGAGAGAAGAAAGAAATGGTATGTAAATATACACAATATACACAGATTAACAAAATTAAATAAGAAAGTTAAATACATAAATAAGAATGAAAGACAAATAAATATAAAAGCAAATTAAAAATGTGACAATAATTAGCACCTTATCAATGTTCTCCTGACAGCCTGACTAGTGGACATAACAACAATAATGTCTAGAGTATGAATTAGTGAACATGACTGATCTCCGCAATACAGCGTAATGAACAGATGAGCAGGCAGGAGGCAGATGAACACAACACTCACAGACCACCAGTCAACACAACACTCACAGACCATCAGTCAACACAACACTCACAGACCATCAGTCAACACAACACTTACAGACCATCATTTCAACACAACACTCACAGACCATCAGTCAACACAACACTTACAGACCATCATTTCAACACAACACTCACAGACCATCATTTCAACACAACATTCACAGACCATCAGTCAACACAACACTCACAGACCATCAGTCAACACAACACTCACAGACCATCAGTCAACACAACACTCACAGACCATCAGTCAACACAACACTCACAGACCATCAGTCAACATAACACTCACAGACCATCAGTCAACACAACACTCACAGACCATCATTTCAACACAACACTCACAGACCGTCAGTCAAAACAATACCCACAGATAACACAACACTCACAGACCGTCAGTCAACACAACACTCACAGAACATCATTTAGACACAACACTCACAGACCATCAGTCAACACTAATGTTATACTAATGTAAATACTAAACTGCAAAACACAAAAACTAGACATAGATTATTTTAATATACCTTTAACAGCAACAAAAAGGGGTTCAGTGGTCATGGAGGTAAAGGTACGTGAAGACACTTTAACTTCATAAGTACAGCTGTAGTTTCCCTGATGATCAAAATCTGCTTCAGGAAAAAGGAAGACAGCTGAGTGGTTAACAGCTGACTGAGTTCTGGTGATGTTGGATCCACTAAACCTTAAGTGGAAGGAACCTCCTGTATACTGAGGTTCAGTGGAGCAGATGATGGAGAAGCCATAGCCCCTGATCATTTCTAGTCTTTCAGGCCCATAGTGGTACGATCCATCAACAGCAATGAAGGAGATATTGGGCTGCTGCAAGTTCACTATGAAACAACAAGCAAGGATTGTCAGAAATTAATATTTTAATATAAAGGTGCTATTGAAAATCAAGAAATTTACAAAAATTGATTGCAGTGAAAACCCCACAGCCTGATCTCTCGGACTGTGTAAATATGTAAAAGACAGAAGGGTTTTATGAATTGCTTATTTTTGATTGTACCAGTTAGCTTGAGATAAATAATATTAGAAACAAACGGTACTTAAATATCCTAACTGAATTCAATGCCTGATTTTCCTGCTTCAAACATCACCATGAAGAGCTGACTGTTCTAAAATATCTTACCACTTGACTGGTGCCAATTTAACAAGATAATAAATGTTATTCACTTCACATATCAATGGTTTTAATGTTTTGGCTGATCGGTGTATAACAGCCCACATCCCCACAGCACTGTTGAACTTCTACAAATTGGCGATTAATATTCTATAACAGCTTTATAGTAAGTCGTTTCCATTTCATCTCATCTCTAATGTGACAAACTACATTTTAGTGATGGAGCTACTGTGTATCTGCTATAACAGATATAGTAACATGATAACAAGAATAAACTTTAACAGATGTTACACATCCATTCAAAATAGATAAAATGTATGATTTGTTTTCCTTTAACTAATAAAAAAAGTGAATAGTTGACAAGTTGTTATAGTATATACAGAATAAAATATTTTGTCATATAATCCTAAAAGAGCACTCACCCCTATCTTCAGTTTGTATAATATTTTAACTCTCGTATCTGAATGGAAAAATGACTACATACATTATAATAGCACTGACGACAAAGTCATAATAGAAGAAATTTCTGTACCTGAGCAAGTAACACCAGCATCTTCACCATGGCCACAGTTGTGTGTTCCAAATCCTCTGTGAGAGCACTGTGTGATGGTGCTTTCACTTCCAGAACACTGAACATTATCCAGCCATATTTGACCACTTCCCTGACCAAAGTGGGCACTTTGATGAGCAGTGACAGCTTTACCACATCCAATCTGTCTACAAACCACCTCTGCATCATTCAGGTCCCAGTCGTCGTCACACACTGTTCCCCACTGACCAATATGCAGGATCTCCACTCTACCAGAGCAGGAGCCCTTGCCACCAGTGAGTCGTATGTTAGCACCATCTAAAACAAACATCAAAAAGCACATTCATGTTAAATAATCATAATTAATCTTATTACTAAATATAAAATTATAGCATACTGGCATCATTTGCATGTTTGGGTGAGAGGGTGGAGGTGGGCGTTTTACTTTGTTACTGTGTTTGTTTTGGAAGCTTATTTTTTCTGTATGTTTGCTACTGAATGCTTGAATTTCCTCCAGGATCAATAAAGTGTCTGTCTGTCGGTCTGTCTGTTTGTCCTCATAGGAATACAATTCTCTCATTTCTAATCCCTTATCAATAATTTCATGACTTTCACATAATGAATAATAATATAATTTGCATTAGGTCATTAAATGTAACTCAGTATTAACACCTTTTAAATTCAATTCTTTACTATTTTACGAAACCCACCACCTCGTCTCTGTTCACAGGTTGACAAATTCATTTCTAAAGAATATTATTGCCACCCCAAAGAGAGGGAGAGAAGAAAGAAATGGTATGTAAATATACACAATATACACAGATTAACAAAATTAAATAAGAAAGTTAAATACATAAATAAGAATGAAAGACAAATAAATATAAAAGCAAATTAAAAATGTGAAAATAATTAGCACCTTATCAATGTTCTCCTGACAGCCTGACTAGTGGACATCACCACAGTAATGTCTAGAGTATGAATTAGTGAACATGACTGATCTCCGCAATACAGCGTAATGAGCAGATGAGCAGGCAGGACGCAGATGAACACAACACTCACAGACCATCAGTCAACACAACATTCACAGACCATCAGTCAACACAACATTCACAGACCATCAGTCAACACAACACTCACAGACCATCAGTCAACACAACACTCACAGACCACCAGTCAACACAACACTCACAGACCATCAGTCAACACAACACTTACAGACCATCATTTCAACACAACACTCACAGACCATCATTTCAACACAATATTCACAGACCATCAGTCAACGCAACACTCACAGAAAACACACAACTCACAAACCTTCACAAACAACACATTACACAAAAACCATTACAAACATGACTCGCAGATGCCGTATCAATTATATAAAAATTCACCTTAAAATTATCAGATTAATCAATTCATCAAATGGTTTATATTAATATTTCATGCCTTAAACACACTGACACATACACAAAAAATAGTTGTATGTACTATATATGTTTTTAAATTAATAGCAGCCACACTACACATGAGTAGGTATATGCACAGATTTTCCCAACTTCATTAAATCAGAAATACTTTATTTATCCCTTTTCAAGAAATTATTTGTAAATTAATACGACTTTCTCAACAATATGCTAACAAGCTGAAAATTCAGAACAAACTTAAAGAAGTAAGTGTAACTGGGCAAAGTTCAGTTTATTAAGTTGAGAATCAAAGACATCCTTGATCTTGGGGAAAGGATTCGTTCATGGTGTTTAATTGCCCGAAGAAGAGCACTTTGATTCGGGTGATATGAGACTGCCCTGACTGTGGTTTGCCACTTCCGGCCAAACAGGAAGCTGTTGTGTGGCTATTCTCATAAATGAGCATGAGATGAATTTCATGTTCTTATAAGATTAAGCTGGCTTTCAAGCTGTTGCAAGGTCAAGCATGCTTTAAAGTGATGTCATGACAGGCTTTGCTAATGCTAACTCTAGCTCTAGGAGGTGGAGATTTGTGTACACTTAATTAAGGAGTAAGAAAATAGAAATGTTGCTAAACACACCTACTTTTGTCTAATGTACATTTTATATATCAAGCATCGCGTTAGTTCTGGCAGGCCACGTCGTCAAGCGTGCATCAGCTGTTAATCAGCTGTCCACGACGTGCACCAATCCGGTTACGACATCTGTATTACCCGACCATTTAAATTCCCATTCATAGAGCCGTTCAGTGCTTCGCTGCTGCCACGATCTAAACTCGGTGGCTATTCAGTGTTCAAACCGCAAGCTGTCTCCCTTCATGTTCACGATACGAAACTATAAGCGGTCGTGATTACTACCGGATACCCGAGCTGAAAGGAACGTTTGAATATGCTTTAAACTTACTGTTAATCGATACGGCACGTGTGTTCGCTTTTAATGCCGCGTTCGTTGTAGTGGAAATTTTTACTTTAGAGAAGAACACATGAATCTGTCCTTCTAGGCTTCTGTATTTCCCATGGCTGGTAGTTATTGTGACTAGAGATTTCAGTTGTTTCTTCCTAAAACTGCCTTTAATCAGACCTTTCCCATGAGACCTTTTTTTGTTCCCGTGGGATTAGCTTGGTCAGAAGATGAACAGGCGATGCTTCTAAGCCAATGGTGGATGATGTTTTGGTTTTACATGTCCTGTTTCATTTTATTCCTGTCTATAAAATGCTGGTGTTATCAATAATGGAGGCCTTTCCTCTCTGATTTTACACGTAGAGTGTTGGGTCCTTCTGCAAAGCTGAACACAATAAACCGTGAAAACCTTTATACTCTTGCCCGTGCCTGTTGGCGTAATATTTTTATGCTTTAATTCTCTCGAAACTCAAAACTTCCACAACAGGCTGGCATTGTCGGCAGGATTCCGCGTTTGAGAGTCGACTTCGGGGATTCCCGGGGAGGCTTGCAGCGCTCGAGCCTTGAAGGCTGTTAACTTCACCTCGACCGCAAAATTGGCTATGATCGTGAGAGGACTCGGGAGTTCACCGTGAGCTGCCTCAACGCTGGAATCAAAAGTAATTGGATGTGTGGAAGGTGAGAGAATCTATTTTTATTTGTGTTAAAGAACTCTGCTTAATCTGCTAAAGTTGTAAGGGTTTTATTTTGAAAACCATAGTTGAATTCATTGTTGAATAGTGAATATTGTTGGTTGTCTCTGTGTAGAAAGTGCTGTAAAGACAGGATTTAAACCTGGATCTGTCGACAGGTCAGTGACCTGGATAGGCACCTAGTGCAAGGCCTAAAATACAAAAGTAAAGCATGGCACTAATCTGGGATTAGGTGCTAAAGGTGTCTTGTTTGCGAGGTTTTGAGAAAACCCGCCGCTAAGAGCTCACGAGCTCGGTGTAGACTCTCCGGAGAGCAAAGCAGGTTTGGGGAAAAGAGAAAAGGCCAAAACAACAGATAACACACACACATAGCACAAGGCTTTCTGGTGCAGAGACTGTCAACAATAAACTAAGATAGTCATGGGCAACAGTATTTCTAAGAGCATGCTCAATAAAAACCCAGTGTGTGTCACTGGACCTAATGTGAATTATATGAGAAATAATTATGGTCCTGATTATGTGTCACAATTGCTGCTGGGCAGTTTTAGCTTGAAGCAGTTAGATTTGCTGAAAGGTAACCTGACCCAAATGGAAAGAGATAATGTTGGGAAGAAGAAGAGCAGGGTAGAAATAAACTGGACAGTTTTTCACTTGTGGAAATTAGAGGCTGAAAAAAGGTTTCAAAAAGCACAATGTACTCCAAAGAGAGCATCTATACAATATGTACAGAATACACAAAGTGCAATAAGTAACTCACAAAGTCTCCAGTGTCTTAAGTCTTTTTCAGATGATCCTGACCTGGATGGACCGCCTCCTCGACCACGTCTGGCAGCAGGTGCGTCATGTCGACAGGTTTGCGCGGATCCGGAGCCAGCTCGTGTGGAGCCGAAGGAGTGTCCACTGCCTCCACCGAAGGCAGTTAAGGCTGACCCACCCTCTCCACTGATCGCGGACCGTACATGCCAGAAAGACAAGCAAAAGGAGACTACGGATCTTGAACCTGTCAGAGAAGAGGCTTCGATTCCAGAGGTTAAAGAGCAACTTCAGAGTGTGATTACAATGCCCATGGTGGAAGTAGCAGGGCCGGATGGAGACCCTATGTTAGTACACCGTCCGTGGACACTATAGGACATTGAGCATGCTCATGAGCACCTCCCTGACCCAGAGAAGGGGGGGGGGGGGTTGGTGTGGAGTTGGAACGTTTCTGCAAAGAATTTCGTCCCACCTCTCTTGAACTGAGGCGCCTGCTGGGAAGAAAACTAGCATCTGACATAACGCGGATTAAGTATGAATGGCCGGATGAAAATCTGTGCATGAGACATCCAGATCATGAGAGCGGAAGGAATGCGACGTACTATAACTTCATAACGGAATTACGTGAAGCGTGTTATGAAGCTTTTCCAGTGAAGATGGATATGACAAAGATTGCGCTGTGCAAACAGCAGGACAGCGAGACAGTTGCGCAATATCTTCATCGCCTCACGGAAGTACACAACGCGCACAGCGGCCTTATTGCCCCCGAGAATATGAGTGAGGGGGTAGTGACCGCATACGAGGCGCATTTGAGAAACAGTTTCATGAATGGACTGATTCCGGAAATATCTGACAAGGTGAAAAACCTATGCATCACGTGGGACACTGGAAAGCTGAGCCTTATCGAACAACATGCTCTGCATGCGGAAAAGCTGCTCACGCAAGCCAAGCAAGAGCAGGGAAAAAAGAGAGAAGAACAAACACACAAAGTTCAGCTGACAGTGATGCAAGCCATGACGAGATCTCAGACACAATGGAGAGGGACTTCCACATATCGAGGAAGAGGGCGATATCGAGGAAGGGGGAGAGGAAGAGGAAGAGCCAGAGGCGGAAAAGAAAAAGGGGGAGAGAGTGGATGTTTTGTTTGCGGAGGACAAGATCACTGGGCAAGGGAATGCCCTAAGAGACATGGTGAGGAAACTGCATGACCATCAACATCTCAGGTCGAGGAGGTCAATCCTGAAGGGATGGGTGAGTCAAAATCTTTGATGCTATGCAATGAGGAAATGCTTCAGCTAACTTCTGATTCCGACTTAAATTTTAAGGTTTTGAATGCTATTGATTTTCTTGAAAAGAAATATACTCCACAAGGCACATATGCAAAATACAGTTTAGATGCCTACAAGCACATGCCAGTGCACACATTGAATGTAGAAGGGAAAGACATTTTGTTTTTAGTAGATTCTGGTGCAGGAAACTCTGTGATCAAATTACATGAGTTGAGTGAGATGCCAGAAATGAGTGGTAGATCCCTGAATTCAGTTGGAGCGTCTGGGATTATCGTGAAAGAAAAATTTACAGCACCCTTAAGGTGTGTTGAGAATAACCAACAGTCATTCACATTTTCTTTTCTGCTTTCTGAATGCTGCCCGATTAATTTGATGGGCAGGGATTTGATCTGCAATTTGGGAATAAACCTAATTAGCACCCCAAACGGATTAAAAGTGTGTAAAAGTCAAATAGGTGAATTTCAGGGCGTTAAGTGGGACCCCAGACCTCTGTTGTATGTGTATGAGTGGGGACTCAGCACCTCTTCTATGAATTCAGTGAATCAAGCACTCTTAGATAAGGCCTATGATGTTACTAACCCTACACGCACACAGTACATGAACACACATGAACACGCACTGCACAGCACACACACACAGGGCCTGATATAGTTTATGAACAAGAGTGGTTTGAAATGCAGCCAAAAGCTGATGTGTTGTTACTGACAAAGTTGTATTGGGATAATCACAGATGTACTGCAGAAGTGAATCTTTCTAGTATAAATGTGAAGCCGGGGAAGGCCCATCCGTTCACTATAGAGAATTCACACCCACATGTGTCTTTATCAAAAGGTGAAACAGAGAAATGGGAAGATTTAGGGATGTGGACATTAAAATGTGTGAAAGCTGATGATTGGAAACCCAGTTCAGATTCCACAGTGTTGTACAGTGAGAAAACTAAATCCTATTGCATGCACTTGAATTGGATAGCTTTTGTTGACAGAACAGTTGAGATAATGCCACAGGCAGACACAGATGTACTGAAAACAATGTGGCAGATGACACACATTTCTGGGGAAGATCCCCGATTACAAGCAGTTCCTAGAGAACTTTGGGCAACAGGGAAAAATGATGTAGGTCTGATCAAAAATTGTGCACCGGTGCAGATAACACCTAAATCGGATTACAGACCTTGCAAAACTCAGTACCCCTTAAAGCCAGAGGCTATTAGGGGTATCACACCAGTGTTTAATTCACTGCTTGAAGCTGGAGTGATTGTGCCATGTGAAACCTCCCCAGTGAGAACACCTATTTTTCCAGTGAGAAAACCTAGGCCTCTGGGTGAACCAGAGGAGTGGCGTTTTGTCCAAGATTTGCAAGTAGTGAATGATGCAGTAATTCCAAGAGCTTTGAATCTCTGACGCTGACCCCAGGGTCAGCAATTCTTCAATATATGGACGACTGCATGATTGCAGCGCCATCTAAGGAGCAATGTGAAAAAGACACTATTGCGTTACTTTGTCATCTAGCGGAGGAAGGTCACAAGGCGAGCTTATCAAAGCTGCAGTTTGTAAAACAGCAAGTGAAATTCTTGGGGCATCTGATATCAGAACAAGGCAAAACTATTGAGCAGAACAGAATTGCAGCAATACAAAACATTCCAAAGCCTAACACAAAAAAACAACTGATGTCATTTCTAGGCATGTGCTCTTATTGTAGGACTTTCATACCAAACTATGCAGTCCTCGAAGCACCTTTGAGCGCAATTGCTCATGGGAAAGGCCTACAGGCCCACAGTACACTGACTTGGACACCAGAGGCAGAAAAAGCCTTCGTAGATTTGAAAATGGCTTTACAAACCACCCCAACATTAGGGATTCCAGATCCAAAGAATTGTTTGTACAAACAGTTGATGAAAAAAGTGGTTGTATGACATCAGTGCTATTACAAAATCATGGTGGGAAAATGAGACCAGTGGCCTACTTCTCTGCTAAATTGGATCCGGTAGCAGCAGGCCTGCCAATGTGTTTAAGAGCAGTAGCAGCAGCTGAGAAAGCAGTTCTAGAGATGCTTCTAGAGATATTGTGGGATACAATGAACTAACTCTTTTGGTCCAACATGCAGTGTCACTTCTTCTTCTTGAACAGAAAACAGCACATATGTCTGCGGCACGTTGGCTGAGATATCACACTATTTTGCTTGACATGCCAAATGTGAAAGTAAAACGCTGTACTGTGTTAAACCCTGCAACTCTTCTCCCTACAGAAGCAGATGGAGAACCACACAATTGTGTTGCAGTTGTAAATGAAATTTGCAGTCCTAGGTCTGATTTGCGGGAAACGTCGTTGCAGAATCCAGATCTTGAGTTTTTTGTGGATGGATCAGCCTTCAGTGGATCAGAGATCAGTAAACAGGCCGCAACTGCGTGGGGTATGCAGTAGTAACACAACATGAAACGATTAAAGCAGAATCATTACCAGAGCATCTCTCTGCGCAAGCAGCCGAATTGGTTGCTTTAACAACAGCATGCAGGTTAGCAAGAGACAAAACTGTCACCATTTATACTGACAGTAGATATGCATTTGGGGTAGTACATGATTTTGGTACATTGTGGAAAAACAGAGGTTTCCTGACTTCTTCAGGTAAAGCAATCACGCACAATGGCCTGATTTCTGAACTCCTGGATGCAATCCTGTTGCCAAAATCTATTGCCATATGTAAGTGTGAAGCACACACTGGGCAACATGACCCCATTTCACAGGGCAATGCGCAAGCGGATGCAGCAGCAAAATCAGCTGTGCAGAAACTGATTTTTTCGTCAGAGAACGACGAAACTTTGTGTATGTTGAAAATATGTACTCCCACAGCAGATCTCAAAGATCTTCAATCACAATCTACAGCCCAAGAAAGAGCCACATGGAGGAAAGCAGGAGGTGTGGTAAGAGATGGGGTTTGGTATGGCCCTGATGACAAGCCATGTTTGCCAAAGAAATTGTTTCAATTCTATGCTAAATTGGCGCATGGCCAAGACCATGCGTCAAAAGGGGGGATGTATAACAGTGTCTCCAGATACTGGCACACTAAGGGCTTTGCAAACTATTCCCAGAAGTTTTGTGAGAAATGTATAGTGTGTGCAACAAACAACATTGGCCGAGAGGTTAAAGTCTCCCAGAGCGCCCATCCTCCGCCACAGCGACCATTTGAACACCTTCAGATGGACTTTATTGAACTGACACCCAGTGAAGGCAAAAAATACTGTTTGGTAATAGTGGATATGTTCTCTAAGTGGGTGGAAGCTTTCCCCACTTCCAAACAGGACGCAAGTGTAGTAGCTAAAGCACTCCTGTCTGAAATTATTCCTCGTTGGGGAATCCCTGACAAAATCAGTAGTGACAATGGGACTCCATTTGTAAACCAAGCACTTCGACGGGTGGGAGAGTACTTGGGTATAGATCTCAGACAACACTGTGCGTACCACCCTGCCAGCGGGGGGGCGGGGGGGGGGAGTGGTACGCTAAAGAATAAATTGGCCAAGTGCTGTGATGAAACAGGTCTATCATGGGTAAAGGCCCTTCCCATTGTGTTATTCTACATGAGAACGAGAACTAGAGGGAGAGTGAATTTAAGCCCATTTGAGATACTGTTTGGCAGACCCCCAAATACAGGAATTGAGCCTGGACACACACCCAGATTAACCACAAGCCAATGTGAAGATGAAATGCTGTGTTATTGTGCAAACTTGTCCTCTGTTTTGTCTCAAATCCATAAGCAGGTGAAGGAAGCACTGCCTAAGGTGACGCAAACAGATCTGCACAGTCTCAAACCAGGTGACTGGGTGGTGGTGAAGGATTTCAGGAGGAAAAGCTGGAGAGCCAGGCGGTGGCTGGGACCATTTCAGGTACTTCTGACCACGCAGACTGCGGTGAAGGTTGCAGAGAGAGCAACGTGGATTCACGTTAGCCACTGTAAGCGGGTTCCTGAGCCAGAGGAAAAACCAACACCCGACAGCTGCAAAGAGGAATGAGAAGGGGCATCAGGGCACGCGGTGACGTGCTAGTAACCTCTCCCGTGAGCTCCAACTGACTTTCCATGACGCGTATAGTGTTTGAGTCAGAAGAAAACCCTGATACAACGCAGCAGCCGACACCAAGAAGGAGCAGCGTCATCTGAAGGAGTAACATCGACACACACACACACACACACGAATGTAAACACAAATGTTAATGAAATTAATGAACTGAAAGAGGTAAATGTGACAGACACTTATGACAGCAGATGACTGTACAGCATTACACATTTACGACAGCCAGACTCCCATACAAACACAAATATAAGATCTGACTTCTACAATCGATCAACATTGATGAGTAAAAGCTCCTGTTAAGATGAGGAGCCTTTTTGACTATCACCCAAGAGTTTTAGGGATCATTGGCATCCTTATGATCTGCCTGTTAATTAGAGGGAATGCAGAAAAGACTTCCACCTTTGGTAGAAGTCGCAGAGACGTGCATGAAAACACTTATTGGCAATTTGCCAACTACACTGCCAAAATGATCACAAATGAGTCTTGTTATGTGTGTATGATTCTCCCCACAGCTGCGAGTAAACACACAATGATCCCCATGAAAAGTAATGGTAGTGAAGTGAAAGCCATAGCCCAATACTGTAGAAATTCTTACTGCATGTGGAAGCAGGATGCTTATAGAGTCCAGAATGGCACACATTTGAGTCTGGTGATAAATTCACCGGCCTCCCTGTGGTGTGAAGCTGGAGGTCCTGGGAGGACTGATTTAACTGGTACCACCATATGTCTACAGACTCTAATGCGTGCGACAAAACGAACATTCAAGGTAAATCAAACAAGAGTTAACACATTTGTTGCACAGCCTCCTCCTAAATTGAACTACACACACTGTTTTGTAGGTACAGGAAACATACCGTTAGGTAATATCGCCAGCCGTAGGTGCACTCATTTATATTACCCATATTCTGATGACGGAACCTGCCCACAGGCAGAGTGTTCCCTCATTCATCCATCTGACACCGGCACATTACTCAGGGCTGACGACTGGTACTGGGTCTGTGGTAAAAACGTGTATCTAGCCCTACCCCGTAACTGGGGAGGAGTATGTCCTTTAGCAAGGTTTAGGTATCCAGGTGTGGTCATAGCTCACTCACACTCACCAATAAAGCGACCCAAGAGAGAGGTGTCTGATAATGATTTTCCTATGCCAGAACATAGACTGAAACCTAAACTGAGTAAATTCTTTGATATCTTCCCACAGTATGAGATGACTCAGGTTTGGAATCAACTAGAAGTCACACATTTTCGACTTGCCACTTATATTAACTCCACTAATCGGGCAACTGAAGGCATTAAACAGGAACTCGCGGCCCTTAGATTGACTGCTACACAAAATAGAATGGCCTTAGATATTCTATTAGCTAAAGAGGGAGGTGTATGTGCCCTGATTGGAGATCAATGTTGCACCTTCATTCCCTCGAACGATGACGACCATGGGTCTATCTCAGATGCACTGCATGATATGCACAAAGTAGCAAACCAAATGAAACGAGATGAACACGGAGATAATAGTTGGGGACTTTGGTATACACTGTTCGGACAGTGGACTCCCTATCATCAATGATAATCCCAGTGATTGTGGTATTAATCTTATTATGTTTGTTTGGCCCTTGCATATACAAATGCATTCATTACATCATAATGTCCAATCTAACGACCAAACAACTTGTGAAACTAGACGATATTGATGATGACCCTGAATGGAGTCCTCCGTTCAGCGATGACTATTTCACTGAATTTGCCCAGACTGATCCAGAAACAGACAAAGGTGAATACGGACAGTAGAGACTGTGACTTGTAGTGAAGTTACGACTTGATTAATGCTTAATGCTTTGCCTTTAACTGCATATTTTTTATATATACGGGTCCTTCCCCACAAAAACAGCATATTATCCACTAAAGATCATGTATTTTATGAAGCATTCATGTGAACCCTACAGGGGTAATGATGCGCTGATGTGAGATTTTACATGATTAGCTTAAGATTTAAGTGATTATATTCTAGCTGATTAACAATGTTGTAGATTAAGTAGTTGATTAACAATACTGGTATCGATCGATCATTTAGAGTTTCTATTTTGTTACAGATTAAGGATTAGTAAAATTTTGTGTATTGTCCCAGGGACAAAAGGGGGGAATTGTAGTGGAAATTTTTACTTTAGAGAAGAACACATGAATCTGTCCTTCTAGGTTTCTGTATTTCCCATGGCTGGTAGTTATTGTGAGTAGAGATTTCAGTTGTTTCTTCCTAAAACTGCCTTTAATCAGACCTTTCCCATGAGACCTGTTTTTGTTCCCGTGGGATTAGCTTGGTCAGAAGATGAGCAGGCGATGCTTCTAAGCCAATGGTGGATGATGTTTTGGTTTTACATGTCCTGTTTCATTTTATTCCTGTCTATAAAATGCTGGTGTTATCAATAATGGAGGCCTTTCCTCTCTGATTTTACACGTAGAGTGTTGGGTCCTTCTGCAAAGCTGAACACAATAAACCGTGAAAACCTTTATACTCTTGCCCGTGCCTGTTGTGATATTTTTATGCTTTAATTCTCTCGAACCTCAAAACTTCCACAACAGGCAATTGTAGTGGAAATTTTTACTTTAGAGAAGAACACATGAATCTGTCCTTCTAGGCTTCTGTATTTCCCATGGCTGGTAGTAGTAGTAACATGATAACAAGAATAAACTTTAACAGATGTTACACATCCATTCAAAATAGATAAAATGTATGATTTGTTTTCCTTTAACTAATAAAAAAAGTGAATAGTTGACAAGTTGTTATAGTATATACAGAATAAAATATTTTGTCATTTAATCCTATAAGAGCACTCACCCCTATCTTCAGTTTGTATAATATTTTAACTCTCGTATCTGAATGGAAAAATGACTACATACATTATAATAGCACTGACGACAAAGTCATAATAGAAGAAATTTCTGTACCTGAGCAAGTAACACCAGCATCTTCACCATGGCCACAGTTGTGTGTTCCAAATCCTCTGTGAGAGCACTGTGTGATGGTGCTTTCACTTCCAGAACACTGAACATTATCCAGCCATATTTGACCACTTCCCTTACCAAAGTGGGCACTTTGATGAGCAGTGACAGCTTTACCACATCCAATCTGTCTACACACCACCTCTGCATCATTCAGGTCCCAGTCGTCGTCACACACTGTTCCCCACTGACCAATATGCAGGATCTCCACTCTACCAGAGCAGGAGTCCTTGCCACCAGTGAGTCGTATGTTAGCACCATCTAAAACAAACATCAAAAAGCACATTCATGTTAAATAATCATAATTAATCTTATTACTAAATATAAAATTATAGCATACTGGCATCATTTGCATGTTTGGGTGAGAGGGTGGAGGTGGGCGTTTTACTTTGTTACTGTGTTTGTTTTGGAAGCTTATTTTTTCTGTATGTTTGTTACTGAATGCTTGAATTTCCTCCAGGATCAATAAAATGTCTGTTTGTCTGTCTGTCTGTCTGTCTGTTTGTCCTCATAGGAATACAATTCTCTCATTTCTAATCCCTTATCAATAAAGATTTCATGACTTTCACATAATGAATAATAATATAATTTGCATTAGGTCATTAAATGTAACTCAGTATTAACACCTTTTAAATTCAATTCTTTACTATTTTACAAAACCCACCACCTCGTCTCTGTTCACAGGTTGACAAATTCATTTCTAAAGAATATTATTGCCACCCCAAAGAGAGGGAGAGAAGAAAGAAATGGTATGTAAATATACACAATATACACAGATTAACAAAATTAAATAAGAAGTTAAATACATAAATAAGAATGAAAGACAAATAAATATAAAAGCAAATTAAAAATGTGATAATAATTAGCACCTTATCAATGTTCTCCTGACAGCCTGACTAGTGGACATAACAACAATAATGTCTAGAGTATGAATTAGTGAACATGACTGATCTCCGCAATACAGCGTAATGAACAGATGAGCAGGCAGGAGGCAGATGAACACAACACTCACAGACCATCAGTCAACACAACACTCACAGACCATCAGTCAACACAACACTCACAGACCATCAGTCAACACAACACTCACAGACCATCAGTCAACACAACACTCACAGACCATCAGTCAACAGAATACTCACAGACAATCAGTCAACGCAACACTCACAGAAAACACACAACTCACAAACCTTCACAAACAACACATTACACAAAAACCATTACAAACATGACTCGCAGATGGCGTATCAATTATATAAAAATTCACCTTAAAATTATCAGATTAATCAATTCATCAAATGGTTTATATTAATATTTCATGCCTTAAACACACTGACACATACACAAAAAATAGTTGTATGTACTATATATGTTTTTAAATTAATAGCAGCCACACTACACATGAGTAGGTATATGCACAGATTTTCCCAACTTCATTAAATCAGAAATACTTTATTTATCCCTTTTCAAGAAATTATTTGTTAATTAATATGACTTTCTCAACAATATGCTAACAAGCTGAAAATTCAGAACAAACTTAAAGAAGTAAGTGTAACTGGGAAAAGTTGAGTTTATTAAGTTGAGAATCAAAGACATCCTTGATCTTGGGGAAAGGATTCGTTCATGGTGCTTAATTGCCCGAAGAAGAGCACTTTGATTCAGGTGATATGAGACTGCCCTGACTGTGGTTTGCCACTTCCGGCCAAACAGGAAGCTGTTGTGTGGCTATTCTCATAAATGAGCATGAGATGAATTTCATGTTCTTATAAGTTTAAGCTGGCTTTCAAGCTGTTGCAAGGTCAAGTATGCTTTAAAGTGATGTCATGACAGGCTTTGCTAATGCTAACTCTAGCTCTAGGAGGTGGAAATTTGTGAAATTAATTAAGGAGTAAGAAATAGAAATGTTGCTTAACACACCTACTTTTGTCTAATGTACATTTTATATATCAAGCATCGCGTTAGTTCTGGCAGGCCACGTCGTCAAGCGTGCATCAGCTGTTAATCAGCTGTCCACGACGCGCACCAATCCGGTTACGACATCCGTATTACCCGACCATTTAAATTCCCATTCATAGAGCCGTTCAGTGCTTCGCGGCTGCCGCGATCTAAACTCGGTGGCTATTCAGTGTTCAAACCGCAAGCTGTCTACCTTCATGTTCACGATACGAAACTATAAGCGGTCGTGATTACTACTGGATACCCGAGCTGAAAGGAACGTTTGAATATGCTTTAAACTTATTGTTAATCAATACGGCACGTGTGTTCGCTTTTAATGCCGCGTTCGTTTAGCTGGAAGCGACCTTATGGCTGGTGTGTTTTCCAGTCTGTTATGCCATGCCGCGTCATGCTACGCTTCGCGTGCTACGCTACGTTAGGCCACATGCTAGGCCACGCTATGTCATGCTAGGCTAGTGTTTAGCTACGTCATGCCATGTATGCTTCGCCATGTTAAGCTATGTTTTGAACGCTATGTTACGTTTTGCTAGGTAATGCTATGCCTTGATACGCCTCGCTATGCTAGGTTATGCTATGCTACGCCATGTCCTATCATGTTACGCCAGGTTAAGTTACGCCTTGCTAGGCCATGTTATGTCACTCTAGGTCATGCTACGCCTTGCTAGGCTATGTTACACCACGTCATGTTAGGCTATGTTATGCCAGATTACGTCATTCCTCTCCGCAATTCTGTTTTATGCTTCGGTTTATATGCTACCCAGCTCATTAAAACAGTCGAAAAGTGGCATGGATGGGCAAAGCCGACATCGCAGAAGGAGCGTCAGGAGACAGAGCAGAGAAACAAACCTACCACCATCGACAGACCTCTGTGGAGCGAGTGAGCAGCTTTAAGTTCTCCTGTTAACGTCAGCGAGGATCTCACCTGGACCTACACACAGACACAGCGCCGAAGAAGGCACTAAACTTCTCTTCTTCCCAAGTTCTTCCCCAGCATCCCCAGAACATTTTACACCTGCACTATAAAGAGCATCCTGATGGGCTGCACCACTGTCTGGTTCAGAAACAGCACACTGGCAACCATAAAGTTCTGGAAGGGTTGCACGTACCGCCAGCCACATTGTCGGAGGTGAGCTTCCCTCCCTCCAGGACATCTGCACCAGGCGGCGTATAAGGAAAGCCCGGAGGATCATCGTGACTCCAGCCACCCGTCCCACCCATCCGTCCTTCTCTCTACTCCCTCAGGAAGATGTCTCCGTAGCATCCGATCCCGCACTAGCCAACAGGAGGGATAGCTTTTCAACTTACTACAGCAACATGCTCGCTGCAAATATGCTGCCATCCGCTCAGCTCAGGGGAAGCTTCCCCTGCTGCACTAGTTGAGTGGATATACTACATGCTCGTTGCAAATATGCCGCCATCTGCTCAGCTCAGGGGAAGCTTCCCCTGCTGCACTAGCTGAGTGGATATACTACATGCTCGTTGCAAATATGCCACCATCCGCTCAGCTCAGGGGAAGCTTCCCCTGCTGCACTAGCTGAGTGGATAGACTACATGCTCGTTGCAAATATGCCGCCATCCTCTCAGCTCAGGGGAAGCTTCCCATGCTGCACTAGCTGAGTGGATATACTACATGCTCGTTGCAAATATGCGCCATCTGCTCAGCTCAGGGGAAGCTTCCCCTGCTGCACTAGCTGAGTGGATATACTACATGCTCGTTGCAAATATGCCGCCATCCGCTCAGCTCAGGGGAAGCTTCCCCTGCTGCACTAGCTGAGTGGATATACTACATGCTTATCGCTAGCTTAGCCTATGCACAACATGCCGTCGCTATATTACTGCCGCCGGGGTCTATTCTATTTTCTAGTCGCTGCTCTCCCCGCTCGGCCCATTTATGCGCATGGACGGGCACGTGGATTCTTGCCCAGAACAGAACCATAACGCCAACACTAACTGTATGCATATCATCTAATTCCCTTGTGACAAAGTGGTCCTGACAGAAACCAAGCATCGCGCTAGTTCTGGCAGGCCACGTCGTCAAGCGTGCATCAGCTGTTAATCAGCTGTCCACGACACGCACCAATCCGGTTACGACATTCGAATTAGCCGACCATTTAAATTTCCATTCATAGAGCCGTTCAGCGCTTCGATGCTGCCGCGATCTAAAGTCCCTCCTCCAACCCCGACTCCACCACGCCGGAACCCATGTTTGCTGTACCAGTTTACGTCTCTGCATATTTTTCTCTTTCTCTCCCTCTCTCTCTCTAATTATTTGATTATCTATCTATCCATTCATTTATTACTTTCCAAAAACGTGTAAGTGAGCTTATCAATACTATGCATGCTAGCAGTTCTGTTAGGGGGGGTCTGTTCTATTTTCTAGTCGCTGCTCTCCCTGCATGCGCATGGACGGGCATGTGGATTCTTGCCCAGAACAGAACCATACCGCCAAGACTTTGTGACAAAGTGGTCCTGACAGAACTATAGTTTATAGTACTTCAAAGGCTCAAAACGTGCTGATGTGACCTGGGCAGAAGGTGAGTTGGATGTCTGATCTAGAGAGAATATTAAATGTATTCAAATGAAAATTAGACTTACCAGCCAGCAGAGAAGCTCTAAGAACACCGACTGTAGAGAGAAATAAAGAGGAGGAAGTTCATGAAGCCAGTGATGGAAAAACCAAAGCTGTCACCAGAGTTATTAGAACAAGCTATGAAAATGGGTAAATATTAGTAAACACTGTCCATTTTATTAGGAACACCTGAACACCTATTTATTTATGCTGATATTTAATCATATGGAAGCAGCAAAATATATAATATCAACCAGCTACAGGTCAAGAGCTTTTGACCAAAAGTTTTTTTAAGATGTTTTAATCATTTTTAATCAGTGTGAGTCTGGGTCCCAGGGTAGCCTCAGATTCCTGTCCTTGGCTGACATGACGTGAAACCTTGTAGCTCATTCACTGCAAAGTTGAATATGTTGTGTTTCCTGAGATGTTTTTTTTGCTCACTGTAGCTGTAATGTGTGCTAATTTCTAACTTCCAATTAGCTCAGACCAGTCTGGTCATTCTCCTCTGATTTCTCTCATCAACAAGGTGGCAGATCTTCCACCTTCACACCATACTGAGATCAGCAGTTTCTGAAATCCTCAGATCAGCCCATCTGGCACTGACAACTACACCATGCTTAAAGTCTCTCAGATCACATTTTTCACTTTTCTGATGTTTTATGTGAACAATAATATGAAGATTTTCACCTGTAAGTGATGGATTTTATCTACTGTGCTGCTGCCGCCTGATTGGCTGATTGAATAGCTGTATAATCGTGTTCCTGATTCCTGATAAAGTAGATGGTAAGTGTATAAAAAGAGTACATACTCTATAATTGTATTTATACCACAGAGCTACTGTATACTGGATTCTGATTGGTCAGATGGTGCTGATTAATTTTCTATTACCAACTCTGACTGTAGAGAGGCAACAATTAACAGCTTTCTATTAACTGTTACTGTTGTTATAGTAACAGATCGAAAGGAATGTCTGACGCTTATAAGAAAGAATAAACTTTTGCCATTCTTTGTGGATCACTTCTATTTCCTGCATTTTACCGGAGTCAGCAATTCAGAAAACGAGAAGTAAAACATCTCTGGCACATTGCAAACATGTCACAAACCACAGACACTGTTCTTATAAACAGAAAATTCTAGACAATTAAAAACACAGTTTAAAATCGAAAACATCCATTTTCCGTATTTTTGAAAAAATACAAAAAAAAAACATTTCTGTCAAAGTGAAGTGATCAAAAATATCAAATTATTTATAGATAACTTCAAAAAACCACACGGATAGAGTAGAAACTCCATGAAACTTGTTTTATTCTAAAACTTTTGTGTTTTTTCTGTATTTTAGGATCTTAGTTTTAGAATTGAGAATTCTGTATCTAAGTTTGTGAAAAATTCATTTTTATTCTTTTTGAGAAAGATATTTTTCAAAAATGTTGATGATTATTGCATTGGAATTTTGTTAGAATTCAGGTAAACGTAAACCTGCTCTGTAAATGTCCTCATCTGGAGAATGTCTTCACAGTAAAAGAACTATTGAAATTCTGACATCATCCAAAGGATAGTAAGAAATTTATATATTACTTATATTCCAAAGATAGAAATATATTATTTAAAAAAAATCCCAAGTTTTATATATATATATATAACCCAAAGGATATACCCCACACATGTAAAATGTGGAAATGATACAATAATATTAATTACAAGACAAACGTATTGATATAAATGTTGAATTTACCGAGCGTTAAAGTGAGGTGAACATTCATCATCCTGGTCCTTAAGATGTAAATCAGTTTGATGCTATTTACATCATTCACTGCTGTTTCTTCTCACAATGAACCTCTTGAGGTAACGACAAGTGATGTTTTATGTTTCTGCATGCAACCAAAGAGGTGGAGTTTCTTCTATGGTCAGTTCCTGTTAAACCGAGTCAAAAAAATGCAAACACTCAAACTATTTTTGCTGCATATAAGATTTTTTATGTTTTTTTTACAGCCCAAAAGTTGAAGGCCCGCTCAAAGCACACTTGTAGGCGAAACCTTGTCAAATGCCCCAGAGTACTCCAAATGTCAAAAATATTAATTTCCTCTTACAGATGAGTGACAAACAAGAGAAACATAAGGGGTACATGTAAAGTGTCAGGCCATGACAGTATCATTTATCTTCCTAGAAGGATGAACAGCATTCTTCCTCAAGATATTTATTTTTATGATCAACATGTCACTCCATAACCTCCCATGAGTGTTATAATAGGTTAAAATGTCTTAAGGATAAAGACAATTTGGTAACTAACCTTGTAGATAACAGTATTTCTAATATTTCTGATTGTTTTAAAGCAAAATCAGAGTAAAATAGATTTTTGATTTTATTAAGTATGAAGATTTATGCACAGATAATAATACAAAGTCATACTTTTTCATAAAGTAATGTATTTTTTTTTTGTTTTTTAAAAAGTTACACTAGCAAAAATACTTTTTTAAATGTAGTTTTATTTCTGTATCAGCATTCAACAGCGTTCCCATAGTTGAATAGTTCCTATTTTTAAAAGGCAGAACCATGAACCTAAAAGTGAAACTTTGACACAAACCTCATATCAACATTATTTAAAGCAACACTTTAGAATGTGTGCTTGTGAGTGTAAAGTTGAACTGACCTTTATCCTTCATGCTGTGATTTGACTGATGTCCTCCTTTACTTCCTGTCTACTTCCCATTTAAGTGTGTTTTCATGTTCTAGAAATCATGAAGAGGTTGATAATGAGATAAAGTATAAAACCTACTGAATTGTACAATCCAAGGAGAAGAGCTGATCAAATGATTTCACTAGACACAGAAAAGTCATTTGGTTAATGAGAAAAACCAGTAACCAGAAAAAGTCTGAAGTAAATGTACACAAATTAATTTTGTGTTTAAATTGTTAATATTGTGTTTGTGTCCTAGTTTGCACGAGTTAATGTTGAAAACACAAGATCAACTATCAGAGTCTTACCTTGAACGCAGGTGTCCTTCGAAGTCCCTCAGTCTTCTAACAAAGGATCCTCTTCAAGTTCTTTTACCTAATCTATTGTTTGAATCTTTAAATAAAGGAGTCAGATTTTTGTCTTTTCAGGGTCCTCACAATGGGAGGCCTTGTTTTTATTAAAAGTAGTGTAATATAGATGTGTGTAATATATGTAAAGTAAAATAAAAGAAAATTACAAATAAAATCTCCTTCAAATAATCAAACATTATTAGAATAAGTAAAAGTGCAAAGATTATAACAAACCAAGAAACACTCTCCAAGTGTAAGCTTGTGTTTGTTCTATGATGCACACAGAGTATAACACTGAGCACTGAGCCTGTTTACACAATGCACACACAATGTCATTCAAGACAAGCTTTTATACATTTTCAAGCCTTTCACCAATACGGCATTCTTATTGACTTTAAAACCAACATTCCTTTCCATTCCTCTTTCCCAAAACCAGTAACCCTGTGGTCAGTGACCAGTTGTATACTTTAAGGTATACATTCCTTTCAAACAACTCATGCTTGTAATATCATCTTATTAAATAAGTCCCTCCCCCACGAGTGTTGTGGTTTCGCATTACGGAATACTGGCAGCAGTATCCTTCTGAGCACTGAGGGTTTTTTCTAAGACAGCCTTCATATAACATACTCAGCACATCTTACACACAGAAAAATCAAGGTACAGTTAAGTACCTAAAAGAGTACAAATGCTTTGTCGCCCCAGCTGTACCCTAGCAGGGTATGGAAATGTACTGCTGAACACTGGTACATTTTTGTACCTTCTTGTTGGTACCTTTGAAAGAACAATTTTGCACCCCTAGTGATAGAAATGTACCTTCATGTTATGGTTTAAAATTACATCCTGGTATTCACCCAGAGCCCTTCACTAATATCCAGCTGAACTGATTTGTACTAGCAAAGAATAAATAAATAAATAAATAAATAAATAAATAAATAAATAAATAAATAGAAAGGACACTTGCATGGGTGGGGGAGTCAATACCAATTCCTTCCGAAACATTAGGCTTTGAGCATTGTGTTACCTGTTTAAATACAAAACAGGCAGTGCATTTTTAACATTTTTTTTAATCACAAAAATAACAAATTTGAGTATAAAAGTACAGACCATTCTCAATTCAGCTTTATAACTAATATTGGATATTCTGTACCACACATTAACAATTCAATTAACATAGAATTTCAATTCCTGTGTTAAACATAGGTAGTGCATGTTTTACAAGCATTTAAACAAATTGTAAAAATTCTTGAATAAAATCCAGAACATTAGCAATTCAACTCATATATTGGATGTTCTGTATAAAACCACTTAAAATATTTAAAATGAACATGTACAATGTATTTCAATTCCTTCAGAGCTTAAATACATGTCCTCCATGTGCACTTTGGGCAATGGTACATTTGAGGCATGAGGATTTAATATAACAGGTTTATCATCCTTAGTAAAGTGACTGGCAGTGGCTTGTCTCCCTCCTCCACGATGTTGACAATGCTCCTCTGAAGAAAAATGAGAGTGTTCTTCAGGCGTGGTGGATATGTGATGTTAAAAGTAAAATACATACAGAAGGCAGTCATTAAGGCCTTGTCTAGGCTGGTGCACTGGGTCACAACCATGCCATCCACCTTCACCATGCTGTGTCCTCTTCCAATGATTGCCATCTTCCAATCGTTCTCCATCAATTGAATGGTTGGAAAGGGTGTAGCAGGGTTTATGTAAATAAACAAGTCAGTCATTTTATCCTTTTATTATATTTTAAAAATTCCTTGTATATATTGTAGATGGTTTTACAGGTACATTTACTCTAGAAGGAGGACACGGTGGCTAAGTGGTTAGCACGTTCGCCTCACACCTCCAGGGTTGGGGGTTCGATTCCCGCCTCCACCTTGTGTGTGTGGAGTTTGCATGTTCTCCCCGTGCTTCAGGGGTTTCCTCCGGGTACTCCAGTTTCCTCTACCGGTCCAAAGACATGCATGGTAGGTTGATTGGCATCTCTGGAAAATTGTCCATAGTGTGTGTGAGTGAATGAGTGTGTGTGTGCGCCCTGTGATGGGTTGGCACTCCGTCCAGGGTGTATCCTGCCTCGATGCCCGATGACGCCTGAGGCTCCCCATGACCCGAGAAGTTCGGATGCACATCTACCGGAGACAAAAAAGTCCCAAATCCAAGCTATCTTTTTCTGTTATTGTACTAACATGAGGTCCACCAGCCAGCATTGCAGGATAATTCAGAAGGCTACCTTTTGCAAAGTAATGTAGTGTTCAATCTTTTCTCTGAAATGAATAGCAAGAAGATAAGCCCAGCCCTTAAGTCAATTCCTGCAATGTGGAAAAATATCCTACTTTCTCAATCACATATTTTGCAATGTGTTAAAGCAAATGACATATATTGTGAGTTTCACTAGAAAAGTGACTGTCTCTACCTGGTAGATCTTCAGCCAGGGCATCCTGTCTTATTTCAGTGTACTGTTTTGCTAGGGCGGATTTTGCTGTGGCAAGTTTCAGCACATTTGGCAGAACTCTACCAAAGCCCTCTCTGAAGCGATGACAATTTCCAAAATCGTAACTGCATCCCTGTATCATTCAGATGTTTTCAAAACTCACTCCATCAGGCATTCTTAAGTATGGGTACTTTTTGACTACATGCTTCACAGACATTCCTTCCATGGTTTCTCTACGTCTCCAGGAGAATGTTCGTGCCATGTGGTCTTTCACAGTCGAGATGTCTGGATGTTTCTTCTGATATTCACTTTGTAGAACGTTCACATGGGCCTCAACAGACGTTGAATCCTCCCCAACACAAGTTTCCTTTGTCAGAACAACAAACAGAGAATGCTTAAACTGTGACAGATAATGGCAGAGACAGATATGTGAAAAGTGAATCCGGGCACTAATGTTCAGTCAGTGAAAGAGTTAGGTGTATGCAAAAATATTTAAATGTCTGTAATATCTGCCTTACATTGTCCTGCACTAAGTGAAATGTAAAAGTGATTAAAAGTAAATATAAAAAAAAAACATGGAAAATTATATATGCATATGGCAGTGCGCTTACATCTGCTACCCTAGCTGGCTTTCGATACAAACTCGCAGATGCACTGGTGGATCTGGACTTCTCCTTCAGCTTTCTTACTTCACTGTCGCTGACAAGTGGTGCACGTTCTGCTTAAATTTTTGTGTCAAGTGTGCTAGTAAAAATAAATAAATAAATAAATAATAAAAACATTTGACTATTTGGCATATTCCATCAAATAAATATAGAATCTTATCTTGTGCAATTATGTAGACTAGGGATGCTCCGATCGATCGGCCGAAGATCGTTATCGGACGATAATCACATTTTATGACTCGATCGGTATTCCTTAAACTTGGCCGATCTTAGGAACCGATCGCAATTGATGACATCAATGTGTGAGGACGTAGGCGATGAGTGGGGACCTAAATGTTTTGGTGCCGCAGTCATGTCATTGCCGGTGTGGAATTACTATGACGTTTCGAGAAACAATGAAAAATTCGCTATTTGCTGTTTATGTTTCAAAGAAATCTCACGTGGAGGCGCATTGTCCAAAACATTTAATACAACAAACCTCATTCGGCACTTAAGAACGAGCCACCGCGAATCGTATGGCGAATACGAAAAACTGGCAAATGCAAAAAAGGCAACGATAACTAATAATGCGACCCTCACTCAGCCATCCACTACAGACATTCTAAGAAAACACGAACTGAACACACCAGAGAGCAAGAAAGCTAAGGAAATAACCGCGAAGATAATGGAATTTATATGCATTGACCACCAGCCTCTGTCAGTCACAGAAGACATTGGATTTAAACGCCTAATTACACATCTTGAACCACGACATAAACTGCCACGGCGCAAATATTTTACTGATGTTGCTCTCCCAGAGTTATATCAAATCGTCTACAGCCACATAAACAGTCTACTTCAAGAAAATGACATTTGGAGCTCTAGCGTATCCCCTATGTCCATGTTAAGTTTGACAGCGCAGTGGATTACCGAAGACTTTGAAAAGAGGCAAGTCATTCTCCACTCCCAGGAATTTCCTGGCTCACACACTGCTGGGGCTTTAGTCACTAAATACAAAGACATGTTGCAGACTTGGAACATACCCGAAGAAAAAGTGCATGTCGTACTACGCGATAATGTGAAGAATATAGAAAAGGATGCAATTTACGCAGCGTGCTGTGCATGGCACACACTGTCCATTTATTGTTTATTAATTTTTGTCTTATATTAAGTATCCTGATGTGCATAGTGTTATGCATAATCCCCATTGTAAAGGCATATTAAAATGATCACTGTATAATAAATACTTTTTTTTGTGATTATTAGTACTCTGTTAAAACTATAGTTACATTAGATATATTACTTTAAAAATATAACAAAAATATAACACAGGCAACATTTATAGTACATTTAAATGTTGTATACAGTATACATGTCTTTATCTGAAAAAAAAGTTAAGGGTGATCAGACAGTTTACATATTGGTTATATAAACTTGAAGCATGTCTTTGTATACACTTCTTGCCAAGTTCTCCACAGATGTGACTTCTGCCAAGACTTCCTTCTACAAGGAAAAGCTTGAAGCATCCTCACATGACCCTCGTAAATTCCAAAACATCATCTCTTCTCTGCTCAACCTCCCGGCTCCACCTTCTTCATCCTCCCTGACTGCAGAAGACTTTGCTTCTTTCTACCAGGAGAAGATTGAGGAAATCTGCCGGACCTTCACTTCAGCCCCGACTGCACTTACATCTCAGAGTATGGATTCCCCTACACCCTCGTTGTCACATTTCTCAACTGTGGCAGCAGAAGAGTTTTTACAACTCATCCAGTCCTGCAATCCTACCACCTGCCCATTGGGTCCACTCCCTTCCACTATGTTCCAGACCATCTCTCAAGACCTTCTGCCCTTCATTTCCACTATCGTCAATAGATCCATAGCATCTGGTCAGGTCCTAAAGAAACATGCTCTGGATCCATCAGACATCAGTAACTACAGACCAGTATCACTTCTCTTGTTTCTTTCAAAAATTCTTGAAGGCATTGTCTATAATCAACTGTCTGTCTATCTCCCACAGAACAACCTCCAAGACCCCAACCAGTCTGGCTTTAAAAGAAGGACAAAGAGGAGATATATGGATGTGTTAAATGAGTACATGAAGGTAACTGGTTCGAGAGTAGAGGATGATGAGGATAGAGTTAGGTGGAAACTGATGATTCACTACCGTTGTGGATAAGATTGGACACCACTGCTCTAGGGGCTACTTCATCAGAAATGAAAATATAGAAACCTGGGTGCCCAGCTTTTAATGAACTGGCTGAGTTTTACACCAATACCAATAACCCTAGTGGAAAACAATACGGATAGACCTACTGTGTCTCCATTCTCTACACTAATAGAATCCAAAAACTAATAATGAAATTCAAACAAAAGAAAGACAAAGATGAACACAAGTTGAATTTATTAATAAAATCAATCAACAAAAAAACACATTAATACAAAAATTGCCTTCCAATTAAGTTCAAATGTTAAGCCTTACTTTGAATTATCAAAATCAAAATGTGCAGTAAATGTTATTGCAAAATAGTAAGCATTAAATTATTAAATTATTAGAAAGAACCCATATTAGCTAATATTGACAATTGCACAGAAAAAGAATCAATTACATTCAAAAACCAATTAAATACTTTTTTAAGAATTAAAGAAATAAAAAGATAACCCAACTGTTCGGTAGTGTTTACTCAAAATAAACACTAGTGCACTCTATGTTGAGACGCGTGAGAATAATCCATTGACATGAAATATATATGACGATTGTTCTTTTTATTTCTAGTTCAACCATGTGGGTATATCTCGCACTGTAAAAAAGTAGTTTACCTCAGTATTCATGAAAAACGGGTAAAAAGACTTCATAAAATATCTGTCGATCACGCTAACATTAACATATTATCATAGCGATTAGCATCCGTGTAGCTAAAGTAAATAATAAAAATAAAAATAATAAAACAAGCTGTAAATTTAAAATAATAAAAATAATAAAACAAGCTGTCACTGACGCGTCACACGGTCGGTTCCTTAATAAAACCGATCAACAAAAAAAAAATAAACACTAACAAAAATTGCCTTCCAATTAAGTTCAAATGTTAAGCCTTACTTTGAATTATCAAAATCAAAATGTGCAGTAAATGTTATTGCAAAATAGTAAGCATTAAATTATTAAATTATTAGAAAGAACCCATATTAGCTAATATTGACAATTGCACAGAAAAAGAATCAATTACATTCAAAAACCAATTAAATACTTTTTTAAGAATTAAAGAAATAAAAAGATAACCCAACTGTTCGGTAGTGTTTACTCAAAATAAACACTAGTGCACTCTATGTTGAGACGCGTGAGAATAATCCATTGACATGAAATAGATATGACGATTGTTCTTTTTATTTCTAGTTCAACCATGTGGGTATATCTCGCACCTTAAAAAGTAGTTTATCTCAGTATTCATGAAAAAGGGGGAAAAAGACTTCATAAAATATCCGTCGATCACGGTAACATTAACATATTATCTTAGCGATTAGCTTCTCCCATCTTGATAGTTAACACAATTCTCAGGAAACAGTCAGTGAATACTTAAACTCTTAAACTGTAAAACGACATCTCCCTCAGACACATCACATCCTTCGATCTTTCCCACTTCTCCTTTTATTACCACGTCTTCTTGTTCCCGCCCCCAATAGCTTCGTTAACTAACATACCCACTTGGGATTGGCATTCATTCCAATGTAAACCTTCTACTGCATAGCAGTTTCTAGAACACGAGGACATGTTAACAAATGTACATCCGTGTATACCGGGTTCCAGACATTATCTGTGCAACACAGTCCGTGTATGAACATTAAAATGAAAACATTGAGTGTGTTACATACAGAAGCAACAACTTCAACCTGTCAGAAGAGCAGACATATTGGTATAAACGACCCTGTGCCATTGTCTGAAGCCCTGCACAATGATGGAGCCCCTGACCATATAGTCCTAGAATAGTAGACATGAAAAGTCTAAACACTTCTGTTACAGTTAAAGGTGTTAGTGATAAAACAAGATATTCAAAACAAGATAACTCGTCACATCTTTTCCTCCTTTTATGTGATATAGTAACTAACACAATTCAAGTGAGAAATAAATAGAAAAGTTTTACGGAAAAAAAGAATGAGTAAATTTATAATAACTTGTTTTCATAAATGTACACACCCCTTAACTAATACATTGATGTAGCACTTTTTTGCATGTAATACAGCATCTGGGTAAGAACTCAGTACCTTGTTATTTGCACTTTGGTGTAATTTCTGGTGAAAATGATTTGTTCGTTGCCAGACCCTTGACTGAATCTTGACTTTGCCCTTGGATTATGTCCCTGTTTTGTTTGCTACCTGCACTTGTGCCTGTACCTGCACCACTTTATAGAAAACAAATGGGGTTTTGGATAATCATTTAGTTTTCCACATTACTCTGCACAGTTTGCATAAATGTCTGCATCCTCATAGTCATGGTCATTGTTCAGGTCATTACTTTGTTCCTCATCATTAACATTAATATAGTCATCATCTGCATCACTTCTTTGTTCAGCAGCCTCGACATTAAGGTAGTCGTTATCGGAGTCCTCTGAATCATCCTTCTGGTAGAAAATGGTTTCCATGTTTTCATAAGCATCTTCGTCATCTTTCTCTGCTTGGTGACATTCATATGTGTTTTTAGCACCTACAAATTGATTGTGACAAAATACACACAGGTTTATAGATCAATTTTTCTAGATCAAAATTCAAGAATAATACAAGTAATAAATAAAAGCATTTATGCTGTGCTGTTATAAATAATAATAATAATAATAATCCACAATATTCATTATATACGTAAATATTTTAAGTATTCTTATGCACCAGAAATTTGCCTAATTTAGGTAAATGTTCACCATGTCACCAGTAGACATTTAAATCTTAGGAGGACTTATGAAGATTTCTCCCATCTTGAAGTCTCTATTTAGATTATTGATATTACAGTCAGCTGGATTTTTTTTTTTGGAATGGATGTTTTTTAAATATACTGAAACATTTATGAGATTTGATAACTCACGCTTTGAATCACTCTTTGTGTCACTCTGAAATTTCGATCTTTTCTGTGTCTTCACAAAGCAAATGATGACTGGAACTAAGATGAGAAGCAGTCCTGCTGTCACCCCAATACCTATGTATGGCATCATTGATGCTGAAAGAGAGTCAAGTTTTTCAAATTTTAAACTGCAAAACACAAAAATAGACATAGTGTATTTTAATATACCTTTAATGGCAACAAAAAGGGGTTCAGTGGTAGTGGAGGTAAAGGTACGTGAAGACACTTTAACTTCATATGTACAGCTGTAGTTTCCCTGATGATCAAAATCTGCTTCAGGAAAAAGGAAGACAGCTGAGTGGTTAACAGCTGACTGAGTTCTGGTGATGTTGGATTCACTAAACCCCAAGTGGAAAGAACCTTCAGGATACTGAGGTTCAGTGGAGCAGATGATGGAGAAGCCATAGCCCCTGATCATTTCTGGTCCTTCAGGCCCGTAGTGGTACCATCCATCAGCAACACTGAAGGAGATATTGGGCTGCTGCAAGTTCACTATAAAACAACAAACAAGGATTATCATAAATTAATATTTTAATATAAAAGTGTTACTGAAAATCAAGAAATTTAGAAAAATAGATTGCAGTTTGAGTTGCAAATACTGTATGGTACTGGCAGTAAATGTCTAGAAAATGTCACTCACCAAAAATGATGTTAATGGAGTTGCTCCTGGATGATGTGGAGACACTTTCCTTGTATGAGTAGTCACAGGTGTACTGACCCTGATGTGAGGCATCTACAGTCAGAGTAAATGTTGTTGTAGTCTCTGCAGTTTGTGTCTTTATCAATGTCCCAGTTTTATACAAACTGAACCCTACAGAGATGCATGATGGACTGGGTGTGGTACATGTGAACTGAAGGACTTCTCCAAGTGAGACCACAGAGTTTGGGGAGATCCGAGTCAGTGTTGGACTCTGCAGGTCTTAAAGAAATATGTTTTGTAATATTGAAATGTATTAATTTTAAACAGGGTACAAAATATATATAAATACATACATACATGCAAATAAACAGCAATAACTTACTTGAGCAAATGACACCTGCATCTGAATCATGTCCACAGTTCTTTACTCCAAATCCTCTGTGTGAACACTGATCTATGTAGCGCTCAGTTCCTTTACACTGAACATTACCCAGCCAGGTTGGTTCACTTCCCTGACCAAAGTGGGACTTTCCAGGAGCGCTGATGGCTTTACCACATCCAAGCTGCCTACACACCACCTCTGCATCCCTTAAGTCCCAGTTATCATCACACACTGTTCCCCACTGGGCTCTGTGCTGGATCTCCACTCGACCACAACATTGACTCGGACCATTCACCAGCCTGATCTCTCGGACTGAGTTAATATATGAAAAGACAGAAGGGTTTTATTAATTACTTATTTTTTATTGCACCAGTTAGCTTGAGATAAATAATATTAGAAACAAACTGTACTTAAATATCTTAACTGAATTCAATATAGATTCTCAGCTGAACAATCAAATATGTTTTAGGTATCTACAGTGAAAAAATGTAATGTGGCCAAAGTTTTGTCTTCCACACAATGACTGCATTCAGGGCAAAATATTTAAACCTGAAAAGTGCAGGACACACAAGACATATAAAATATATCATTTTAATTTGAAAAATGATTTTGTACAAACATGTACAAGCAATTTTTGGTCGAAACACTGCATAAAACCCCACAAGACCTGCTGTACTGGAGATGCTCTGATCCAGTTGTCCAGTAGTCATCACAATTGGCCACAAATATTAAAGTACCTCTTATGGTATAGTGACCCTTATGCTTGCCTGTTTTTTCCTGTTTCTAACATCACCTTATAGACCTGACTGTTCTAATATATCTCACCACTTGACTGGTGCCTCCTCTGTGGTTTTAATGTTTTGGCTGATTGGTGTATAACAGCCCACATCCCCACAGCACTGTTGAACTTCTACAAATTGTCGATTAATATTCCATAACAGTTTTATATTAATGTCTTTTCCATATCATCTCATCTCTAATGTGACAAACTACATTTTGGTGATGGAGCTACTGTGTATCTGCTATAACAGATATAGTAACATGATAACAAGAATAAACTTTAACAGATGTTACACATCCATTATAAATAAAATGTATGATGTGTTTTTCGTTTAACTAATCAAAAAAGTGAATAATCGACAAATCGTTATAGTATATACAGAATAAAATACTTTGTTATATAATCCTATAAGAGTGTGCACCCCAGCTTCAGTTTGTATAATATTTTAACTCTCGTATCTGAATGCATACATTATAATAGCACTGAGGATAAAGTCATAATATAAGAGATTTCTGTACCTGAGCAAGTAACACCAGCATCTTCAGTATGTTTGCAGTCGTGTTTTCCAAATCCATTATGAGAGCACTGTGTGATGGTGCTTTCACTTCCAGAACACTTAACTTCATCCATCAATATTTCACCACTTCCCTGACCAAAGTTTGCACCGTTATTAGCAGTGACTGCTTTACCACATCCAATCTGTCTACACACCACCTCTGCATCATTCAGGTCCCAGTTGTCATCACACACTGTTCCCCACTGGTCATTATGCAGGATCTCCACTCTGCCAGAGCAGGGGTGACTGCCACCAATAAGTCGTATGCTACCTTACAAGACAAACAGCAAAATGCATCCCAGTATTACTTAATGATAACGACTCACATTACAATATTCCCAAATAATTTAACTGATTTGATTAAATTTTTCTAGTCCTAATAATTACAAATCCTTATAATTTCTCAAAAATGTTTTTTATATAATGATAAATAAAATGAGTAACGTGACCTGCAAAAAACACCAGTTAAATCCAATTTGTTCTCTTTTTTTTAGCTTACAACCTCATCCTCTGTTTGGAGGTTATGTTATTTAATTATCAGTGACTATTAATGATACTCCTAAGACAAGGAGATAAAAAAAACCTCAAATCACTGAATGAATTCAATAAAATTGAAAAACAAGTAAAAATCTAAACAAAAACACAGAACAGTAAACTAAAGAAAAATAAATGGACAGAAACAAAACGCAAAAAAAATTGCTACTTCTTATGAAACATAAAGATTCAGAAAGGGGTTGCATGATTTCCTTTAGTGTGATTCAAACCTCGTTATATATTTTTTTATAATTACAAATATAAGACTATGTCATTAACAATTTTGTTTAAGTGAATAACAACCAAAAAAGTGTCCCAAAGCAGCAGTAACATTTGCATAACTATAAATAGATTAAAGGTATCATGTGTTGTTTTTTTAATTACAACCCGAATTCCGGATTGTAAAAAACTAAAAAACTTTAGAAAACTAAAATACTTTCAAATCATATGAGCCAATATTTTATTCACAATAGAACATAGATAACATAATAAATGTTTAAACTGTGAGATTTTACACTTTTATCCACTAAATGAGCTGATTTAAGGTTTCAGGTCTCAGAGTAATTGGGACTGGGTCATGTTTACATGGTGTAACATCTCCTCATCTTATCAAAACAGTTTGAAGACGTCTGGGCATCGAGGTTATGAGTTTCTAGAGTTTTGGTGTTGGATTTTGGTCCCATTCTTCCCTGATATAGGTTTCCAGCTGCTGAAGAGTTTATGGTCGTCTTTGACATATTTTTCGTTTAATGATGCACCAAATGTTCCCTACAGGTGAAACATCTGGACTGCAGGCAGCCGAATCAGCACCCAGACTCTTCTACAATAAAGCCATGCTGTTGTAATAGCTGCAGTATGTGGTTTTCAATGTCCTGCTGAAATACAGAAGGCCTTCTCTGAAATAGACATCATCTGGAGTTGTGCACATGTTGCTCTAAAACCTTTGAGCATTCATAGTGCTTTCCAAAACATGCAAGCTGCCCAGACCGTATGCACTTCTGCACCTCATACCATCAGAAATGCTGGCTTTAAACTGAACACTGATACTCTGGAAGGTCTCACTCCTCTTTACCCTAGAGGACATGGCGTCTGTGATTTACAAAAAGAATGTTAAATTTGGACTTGTATGACAATAGAACACTTCTCCACTTTTAAACAGTCTATTTTAAATGATCCTTGGCCCACAGGACATGACGACACTTCTGGACCATGTTCACATGTGGCTTCCTTTGTGCATGATAGAGCTTTAGGTGTCATCTGCAGATGGAAGGCAGGTTGTGTTCACTGTCAGTGGTTTCTGGAAGTGTTCCTGGGTCCATTTAGTGATGTCATTGACACAATCATGTCAATGAGTGAATCAGAGTCATCTGAGGGCCCAAAGACCATGAACATCCAATAAAGGTCTTCGGTCTTGTCCCTTGTGCACAGAGATTTCACCATGAAATCTGAGATGATGAGATTTAAAAAGACTTTGCTACTTGACATTGAGGAACATTGTTTTTAAATTATTCCACAATCTTTTTACATGATCTTTTTCAGAGATTGGAGAATGTCTGCCTATCTTTACATCTGAGAGACCCTCTAAGACATCCCTTTAATATCTAATCATTTTACAGACCTGATATCTATTAACATAATTAGTTGCCAGATGTTTTTCCAGCTAAATCTTTTAAAAATGTCTTGCTTTTTCAGCCTTTTATTGGCCTGTGCCAGCTTTCTTGAGACCTGTAGCAGGCATTAAAATTAAAATCAGCACATTTAGTGGATAAAAGTGTAAAATCTCTCAGTTTAAACATTTGTGTTATCTATCTTCTATTATGAATAAATTTTTTGCTCATGTGATTTAAAAGTCTTTTAGTTTTCATTTCATTCAAATTTAATAATGTCTCAACATTTTGGTTCTAATTAAAAATACATACATATTGGCAAACTGACAGTATTTTCTTAAATATTATCATTATCATTATCTCTATTTTAGCTTAAGTTTATTGTAGTGTGGATTGGAGCTGATTCTTTGCTTTTCTGTACCTGAGCATGTAACACCAGCATCTTCACTATGGCCACAGTTGTGTGTTCCAAATCCTCTGTGAGAGCACTGTGTGATGGTGCTTTCACTTCCAGAACACTGAACATCATCCAGCCATATTTCACCACTTCCCTGACCAAAGTGGGCACTTTGATGAGCAGTGACAGCTTTACCACATCCAATCTGTCTACACACCACCTCTGCATCTTTCAGGTCCCAGTCGTCATCACACACTGTTCCCCACTGACCATTATACAGGATCTCCACTCTACCAGAGCAGGAGTCATTGCCACCAGTGAGTCGTATGTTAGCACCATCTAAAACAAACATCAGAAAATATGTTCATGTTAATTAATCATAATGAATCTTATTACTGTATAGAATATTATAGCATACTTACATCATTTACATGTTTGGGTGAGGGGGTGGAGGTGGGGGATTTACTTTGTTACTGTGTTTGTTTTGGAAGCTACTGTATGTTTACTACTGAATGTTTGAAATTCCCCCGGGATCAATAAAGTGTCTGTCTGTCTGTCTGTCTGTCTGTCTGTCTGTCTGTCTGTCTGTCTGTTTTGACTTCATATGAATCCAATTCTCTCATTTCTAATCCTTTATCAATAAATATTTCATGACTTTCACATAATGAATAATAATATAATTATCGGATTAATCAATTCATCAAATGGTTTATATTAATATGTCATGCCTTAAACAAACTGACACACACACAAAAAAATTGTTGTATGTACTATATATGTTTTTAAATAAATAACAGCCACACTACACATGAGTAGGTATATACACAGATACACAGATTTTCCCGCCTTTATTAAATCAGAAATACTTTATTTATCCCTTTTCAGGAAATGATTCGTTAATTAATACGACTTTCTCAACAATATGCTAACAAGCTGAAAGTTCAGAACAAACTTAAAGAAGTAAGTGTAACTGGGCAAAGCTGAGTTTATGAAGTTGAGAATCAAAGACATCCTTGATCTTGGAGAAAGGATTCGTTCATGGTGTTTAATTGCCAGAAGATGAGCACTTTGATTCGGGTGATATGAGACTGTCCTGACTACTCACACCTACTTTTGTCTAACACACCTATCTATAGTTTATAGTACTTCAAAGGCTCAAAAAGTGCTGATGTGACCTGGGCAGAAGGTGAGTTGGATGTCTGATCTAGAGAGTAAATTAAATGGATTCAAATGAAAATTAGACTTACCAGCCAGCAGAGAAGCTCTAAGAACACCGACTGTAGAGAGAAATAAAGAGGAGGAAGTTCATGAAGCCAGTGATGGAAAAACCAAAGTTGTCTCCAGAGTTATTAGAACATGCTATGAAAATGGGTAAATATTATTATAGACTGTCCATTTGATTAGGAACAACACCTGTACACCTGTTTATTTATGCTGTTATTTAATCAAGGTGAAGCAGCAAAATGCATGATATCAACACGTCTGCTTTCAACACCATCATCCCATCACTCCTACAGCCCAAATTAACCCAGCTCTCCGTGCCCTCCTCTGTCTGTCAGTGGATCACCAGCTTTCTGACAGACAGGAAGCAGACTGCGACTCGGAAAACTCAAATCCAGCACCTGCACCGTCAGCGCTGGTGCCCCCCAGGGCTGTGTTCTCTCCCCACCACTCTTCTCCCTGTACACAAATGACTGCACCTCTAATGACCCCTCTTTCAAGCTCCTGAAATTTGCAAACAACACCACACTGATCAGCCTCATCCAAGATGGTGACGAGTCTGCTTACAGACTGGAGGTTGAGCGGCTGGCTGTCTTGTGCAGCCTTAACAACCTGGAGCTGAACACGCTCAAGACAGTGGAGATGATAGTGAACTTCAGGAGAAACCCCCCTGCTCTCCCCCCACTAACCATCATGGACAGCATTGTCACAGCAGTGGAGTCATTCAGATTCCTGGGAACCACAATCTCCCAGGACCTGAAGTGGGACATTCACATAGACTCCATTGTGAAAAAGGCTCAGCAGAGGTTGTACTTCCTTCATCTGCTGAAGAAGTTCAACCTGACACAGGATCTGCTGAAACAGTTTTACACTGCCATCATTGAATCCATCCTCTGCACCTCAGTGACTTTTTGGTTCAGCTCAGCCACCAATTCTGACCTCAGGAGAATACAAAGGGTAGTCCGGACTGCTGAGCGAATCATTGTCACAACTCTCCCCACACTCCAAGACCTGTATTTCTCCAGAGTGAGCAAAAGGGCAAAGTCAATCACTCTGGACCCCTCACATCCAGCACACTCCCTCACTCAGGACCCCTCACATCCAGCACACTCACTCACTCTAGACCCCTCACATTCAGCACACTCACTCTTTGAACTGTTGCCATCTGGTCGACGCTACAGAGCCCTGAGCTCCAGAACGACCATACATAGGAACAGTTTCTTCCCGCAAGCAATCCATCTGATGAACAATTAACACCATGGAACACACAACACCTAATATTTGTATTTTGTATACCTCAATTGCACATTTCATACTTGCACATCTGTACGTACATACATACATATTAGCTAAATGTTTACTGTTTACTTCAACTGCACATTTCACAATTTCACATGTGTACATACAAATTGTATATATTGTATACTTCAATTGTACATTTCTCACACTTGCAAATTTGTACATACAAATTGTCTATATTTGTATATGTATTTCATATGTATATTTCAACTGCACATTGCACACCTGTAAATGTGTACATACAGTACAATTTCGTCTATACTGTATATGTCATTCTGTTACACTGTGGAGCTTCTGGCACTAAAACAAATTCCTCGCATGTGAAAACATGCCTGGCAATAAAGCTAAGTCTGATTTTTTTTCTAAATCTTTAATCAGTTTTAATCAGTGTGTGTCTGAGTCCCAGGATAGCCTCAGATTCTTGTCCTTGGCTGACATGATGTGAAACCTTGTAACTCATTCACTGCGAAGTTTAATATGTTGTGTTTCCTGAGATGTTTTTTTGCTCACTGTAGCTGTAATGTGTGCTAATTTCTAACTTCCAGTTCAGACCAGTATGGTCATTCTCCTCTGATTTCTCTCATCAACAAGATGTTTTAGGTGGCAGATCTTCCACCTTCACACCAATCTGAGATCAGCATTTTCTGAAATCCTCAGATCAGCCCATCTGGCACCGACAAACACACCATGCTTAAAGTCTCTCAGTTAACATTTTTAACTTTTATGATGTTTAATGTGAACAATAATCTGAAGCTTTTCACCTGTAACTTTTCACCAACTCTGACAGTAGAGAGGCAGAAATTAATAGATTTATATTAACAATCTTTTTTTACTGTTTTTTTTTTTTTTAATGTAACTGTTGTTATAGTAACAGACCAATGGAAATGTCTGACGCTTATGAGAAAGAATAAACTTTTGCCTTTCTTTGTGGATCACTTCTGTTTCCTGCATTTTACTGAAGTCAGCAATTCAGAAAACGAGAAGTAAAACATCTCTGGCACATTGCAAACATGTCACAAACCACAGACACTGTATTTATATACAGAAAACTGTAGACAATTAAAAACACAGTTGAAATACTTCAAAATTTAAAACATATGTTTTCCACATTTCTGTCAAAGTGAAGTAATCAAAAATATCAAAATATTTATAAATAACTCTATTAACCACACGGATAGAGTAGAAACTCCATGAAACTTATTTTTCTTCTAAAACTTCTTTTAAAGCTTTTTCTGTATTTTAGGATCTTAGTTTTAGAATTGAGAATTCTGTTTCTGAGTTTGTGCAAAATTCATTTTTATTCCTTTTCAGAAAGATATAAATTAAAAAAAAAAAGTTGATTATTATTGTATTGGAATTTTGTAAGACTTCAGTTAAAAGTAAACCTGCTCTGTAAATGTCCTCATATATATAAAACAAACGTATTGATACAAAATGTTGAATTTACCGAGTGTTAAAGTGAGGTGAAGATTCATCATCCTGGTCCTTAAGATGTAAATCAGTTTGATGCTAATTACAACATTCACTGCTCCTTTCTTCTCACAAGGAACCTCATGAGGTAACGACAAGCGATGTTTTATGTTTCTTCATGCAACCAAAGAGGTGGAGTTTCTTTTATGGTCAGTTCCTGTTAAACTGAGTCAAAAAAAACTCAAACTATTTTTGCTGCATCTACAATTTTTTACGTTTTGTTACAGCCCAAAAGTTTAAGACCAGCTCGATGCACACTTGTAGCGAAACCTTTTCAAACCCCCAGAGTACACCAAGTGTCAAAAATATTCATTTCCTTTCGTCACTTCCTCTTGTATTGTCTCCTAACAGACACGTGACAAAAAAAAAGAAACATAAGGGGTATATGTAAAGTGTCAGGCCATGACAGGATCATTTATCTTCCTAGAAGGATGAACAGCATTCTTCCTCAAGATATTTATTTTTATGAACAACATGTTACTCCATAACCTCCCATGAGTCAACACAACTCCCATGAACTAACCTTAGATAACAATATTTATAATATTTCTGATTGTTCTAAAGCAAAATCAGAGTAAAATAGATTTTTGATTTTATTAAGTATGAAGATTTATGCACAGCTAATAATACAAAGTCATACTTTCCATAAATTGATGTAATTTGTTGCTTTGTTTTTCAAAAAAGTTACACCACCAAAAATACTTTTTTAAATGTAGTTTTATTTCTGTATCAGCATTCAACAGCTTGCCCATAGTTGACTAGTCCCTATTTTTAAAAGGCAGAACCATGAAACTCAAACTGAAACTTTGACACAAACCTTGTTCTATAAAGAGGTTGTTAATGAGATAAAGTATAAAACCTACCATATTGTACAATCCAAGGAGAAGAGCTGATCAAATTATTTCACTGGACACAATAAAGCCATTTGGTTAATGAGAATGAGACAAACCAGTAACCAGAAAAAGTCTGAAGTAAATGTATGCAAATTAATTCTGTGTTTAAATACACATTTGACATTTAGTTCTTCATTTTGTAGACATTAAATTCAAACGTCTGACTGAAGCTGACTTCTTAAGACAAATGACTATTTTTAGAAAATGTAAAAGCTCAATAAATTTTTGAATAATTTTGTTTACATTTCAGTTTAGTGATTTTGTATCATTTTGAATGTTTTTCTAGTCAGAAGCCTGAGCCAAATGTGTGAAAGCAACAACTCAAGAAATGTGTGTTGGTGTAAAAGATCTATAACTAAAAGATTACTGTTGAAATTCTATAAATTTGAGCTGTGTGAAAGAACAGAGCTTTTTTCATCGTGATCAGAAACATGAACAAAACATCAGTCTTTAATAAAAAATATTTTCATCATAATCATCATTATCATCATCATCCAGTTCATGGTACAAGAGAAACAACATTTGTCCGTTTGAATGTGTAAAACGTGTTGGAGCAGAACAGAAAAATATCAGAAGAGAACAGAAGACTGTCAGGACGCTGCCCGGACTTTGTCCATGTGCCTATTTGTTTATGTTTGGTGTTCAAGTGTCTGCCCCGCCCTTGTTTTTTCCTCCCCGCCTCTGCACACCTGGCCCTCATGTGTCTTCATTATTATTAGTATTTAGTTAAGCCGCGTTGCTTTGTGCAGCGTGAAATACTTTGTTTTGTTGTGTTTGTCTTGCCGAGTCCGTGTCTCTGTTTTGTGTTTTTTAAGTTATTAAAACTTGCTTTTGTTAAGCTGTCCTGCATTTGGGTCCGTTTTTAATCCCGTGTCACTGACAGAAGACAAGGTCTTTGTGCTGGAGGCCGTGTGACATTGACATGTTTTAAGACGTGTGAAATGATGTGGCTCGCTGGCAGTGATAGTTTTTGGGCAGTGTTCTAACATGGTCCTGTTCATGTTTACTGAACACCAAAAGGAAGTTCAGAGGAACAAGGCACTCAAGTATCACACATTGAGCGTGACAGTCACTCACAGAGCTCTCAAGTATCACACATTGAGAGTGACAGTCACTCATTTCGGTCTTTTGACACGCTCTCCTGCCACACATTGTATTTGTCACACAGAAAAACGTACTATTTATCATATATTTAATAAGCCGCAGCGCCTAAAATGTATCTGTTCGCACCGCTGTCTCTATGGAACCGGGCAGGAATCGAGCCTGACACTTATCAGCCAATCAAGAGGCTACAAAATAGGCAGTCAGAAAATAGCACTATTGTATCTGGGTAAGATTTAACGCAACAACTACGCAGTGGTTCTCAAAATGGGGGCCCATGAGATGGTGCCGGGGGCCCCGGTTCACTGACAACACCTGCTTAGAACAAGTAGTCTAGGCCAGTGGTTCTCAAACTGGGGGCCCTGAGATGGTACCAGGGGCACCGGCTTTATGACATTTTATAAAATAATGAATTTATCATCAAGTCTGTGTAATTAAATCTCAGAAATATAAGGCTACTAACTACCAGCACCACATTGTATAATTTTATATGTTTTGTTTAAAGGTGGTGTGGATAACGTTTGAAAGCCAATGTTGACATTTGAAAGCACCAAAACAAACACGCCCCTAACCCAAATGGGTGTCACCTGTTTTGATAGCTCCGCCCCACACATGCATACGTAACCCAGGCAACTACAGTATTATGGTGGAACCTACTGGGGCAGCTGGCCGAGGGGATATTTTTATCAATAAATGAACTCAGTGAGTAATACTATGGTAATACAGGTCAAATGTGTTTTTGTAGTACTGTGTGTTGTACTGTGAAAGGTTTAGCTCCATTACATGTGGAAGACGTTCACTTCTCTCCAGCACTGGAAAGCTGATCCTATATTAACATGGGTCCTGCTTCTTGCCTTATCGTAAGCCTTTTTTCGCGTTTTGTTTTTATCTGCCATGTCAATGATCCATTCACTTTCGGCTAATGTCAGACATGCGCACTGAACACTCTCTCCACCGCATATTGACAAGACATGCCAATTTCTGCTCAATGGCTACACGTTTGTTTTGTTAATGGTCCCGGCTAAGTTTTCTGAAGCATTTCTGGAGCCCTGGAGGAAGCAGAAACACGTTCAGATTCGAGATTCTGTGAAAGTCGCATGCATAGTCAAATGCCCCTTTTCCACTGGAAAGAACCGGGTGCTGGTTCAGAGCTAGCGCTAGTGCTGGTTCAAAGTTGGTTCCACTGGCGAACCTTCTAAGAACCGGTTTGCCTTTCCACTGGCTAGAGAGCCATTACAGCGCTGAGTGTGATGTCACTGTATACGTGTCACGTGTCCCAGCAACATTTGCGCAGCAGCGGCAAACACAAACACAACAACAATGGCGGATGTTGCTTTACTGTTAATGCTCATGGCTTTGCGAACCTACATTGGCATCCATTCATTCATTCATTCATTCATTCATTTTCTACCGCTTATCCAAACTTCTTGGGTCACGGGGAGCCTGTGCCTATCTCGGGCGTCATCGGGCATCAAGGCAGGATACACCCTGGACGGAGTGCCAACCCATCACAGGGGGCACACACACTCTCATTCACTCACACAATCACACACTATGGACAATTTTCCAGAGATGCCAATCAACCTACCATGCATGTCTTTGGACCGGGGGAGGAAACCAGAGCACCCGGAGGAAACCCCCAAGGCACGGGGAGAACATGCAAACTCCACACACACAAGGCGGAGGCGGGAATCGAACCCCGGCCCTGGAGGTGTTAGGCGAACGTGCTACCCACTAAGCCACCATGCCCCCCCACCTACTATCATGTGTGGGGGGGCATGGTGTCATGGTAAAGTAAAAGTGTATTAAACATTAGTATACTTAAGGTACATTATCAAATGCGCTAACAGTAGCCCCGCCCCCAGCTCCTGACGTAAGCGGTTCTTAAGTCTAGACCAGCAACGTTTTGGTGCTACTTAAGAACCACTTTTCCTGGTTCGGAGCCGGTGCTTTGGCTGTCGAAACAGAAAGAACTGGTTCTAAATTAGGCTCTGGCTCCGAACCAGCACTCGAACTGCCTCGGTGGAAAAGGGCAAAAGTGAAATGTGGAAGTCTTTCAAGCATCTTAATATCTTTTTTACTTTGTGAAAAAGTATTGCACACAGGTACAGTGATGATTCGTGTCTGCAGTGGAAACCGGGACCAAAGTGAGGAGGCATGTGTCATAGCTTGCCCATGGTGATGGTACCTCAGAAGGTAAATAGTTAAGGATCAGGACCGGATCATGGTGAGTTTGTAGTGAACATGTAAAAACCAACGTGTCAGCAGATTGGATGCCGAAACCGGTGACGCAGTGGATGAAGTTCAAATACTCCAAAAGTTCAGTTTGTTTATCCTGACTATTAAAAAAGACACTGACTTCAGGAGGATGGAACAAGAATTAAATTAAAAAAAAGAAAAAAAAAAACACTGAGATATCTTCTGAGATATTTCCTTCTCAGACCCCATGGGGACTTGTTTCCACTCAAGACCATAAGACTGCAGAACATTTCCAATGTAAGACTGCAGTTTCGTTCCAATGTAAGTGCTGAGGCAGTGGCTATTAAGTTCCCTGCTTGCCATATGTTGGGTTGTTACTATTATGTTGGGTCTAACTAAAAGTTGGACATTGAGAATTTTGTCCATGCTCTGGGTAGGGTCTTCATCAATATTCAGTGAAATCATGCAGTTTTTGAGTTTCTCAGACAGACATCACTCATCTAAAGTCACTTATCTATTTGTTATCTTGTTGGTATTAATGTAAATCATTTGCATTTTGTCCAAGACAAAAGAGAAAAAAAATTGCACACAAACTCTCACTCTCACTTTTTCTTTCAACACTAGATGGTATCATAACGGCATTTATTTTGCTGCTGCCTGCACGGTCTGTCTAGAACCGCTCACTGCAGCACAAGCATTTAAAGTCAGTGTGGGAATGAGGTAATGATGAAGAACTATTTTAAAGCAGAAGAAACAAGAAGCTAAAGAAGCAAAAAGAGAGAGAGAGGCGGGGAATGTGTACGAAACGTTACACAGAATACACACACATTCAAGTTGAGAAGAGGAGGTGGTCCTGTTTCATGTCACTATGTACTATGTCAGCTATATATGGTTAAAATATCAAGAAAAACTTGACACCCAAGTTCTGGTTCTGGCTCTCAGATTTTACGCCTATCCCTCGAGTGCGTGAGGTAAATCATATCCCTTCCATCTGCTTTTGTGGCCGCAAAAAAAACAATCTGGTCTCCAAGCAGCACCTTATGCAGGGTAGTGGTAGCTATCACCTAGGCCTATGAGGCCTGATGTGTGCCTTCACCTTCACTGCTAGGGATTATGGCTTGCTCCACTAGGTGTATTGCCTTGTCCTGCACTCTGACTAGGGAAATTGCTCTCTAGGAGATTTGTGCTGTGGCGGTTTGGTCCTCTCCCCATACCATTATCAGTTTATAAAATCTGGACCTAGACCCCACCACTGGGTCCTGAGTTTTACATCATAGAAAAACTAGATATTTGTTTTTATTTTGTATTTTATTGTATTAATGTTTAATTATACAAACTCATCAGCACATCAGCTAGAAATGATTAACTGTGATATGTATTTAGATTTTTTTTTGTTTATGATTGTCTTAATGTTAAGAACAAGCAAAATTCATTGATAAAAATATTGAATTTACAAAGCATTATACTGAAGCAAAGCCTCAGCATCCTCATACTTTATCCCATGCATCTGATGAGTTTATTTTTTGTCCAGTTCCTGTTTCTGTGGTGGGTTAAAATGCACAGTAAATATCACAGCTACTGTATCAGAAGCACTTGTCTAGACTACATTTATTAAAGTGAGTTTTCCCATCCAGTTTAATGCAAAGAAATGCTTGATTTTACTCCAATACCAGTACCCCAGCGGAAAACAGCACGGTTAAACTTTCCTACTAGTCCCATTTGTCTCTACACTAACAAAATACCAAAAATTAATAATCAAATTCAAACATCAGAATGACTTTTAAAGATGAACACAAATTGAATTTATTAAGAAAATAAGTGAGCAAAATAAAATAAAAATAAAATAAAAAAATAACATTTATAAACTCACATTAAGTAAAAATGGATGAAATGTTACAGTGATGAAGGTTCACTAACTTCTACTTAAGTCTAAATGTCACACCTTATCAAACTTTAATGTGAATTAAATGTTAAATTTAGCTTTAACCACTATGCTTTAATTACTTTAAGTTACACTAGAAAGAACCCATAAACCAAATGAACTACTACATCTGTACATTTGTACATTTGTACATCTCTTTGTAGAACTCTCTGCTTTGCTTAAATTTCTGCATGCTCATAGTCATTTCTTTGTTCCTCAGCATCAACATTAATATAGTCATCATCTGCATCACTTCATTGTTCACGCTCTGCATTAATGTAGTCATTATCCAAGTCCTTAGAATCATCCTTCCGGTAGAAAATTGTTTCTGCCTCTGCTTGGTGACACTCATATGTCCTTTTTAGCACCTACAAATTAATTGTGACAAAATACACACAAATTAACAGATTTTAGATAAAAATTCAATTTCCACAAGAATAATACAAATTATAAATAAAACCATTTGTGTTGTGCTCTTAAACAAAACTATGCAACAATGTTGATTACATCCTAAATGTATTTAGTATTCTTATGCATCAGAAATTTGGCAATAATTAATATTTTATAAATTGAATAATTAAATATTCTTTTTATTAATTTATAATTTCTAAAAGTACTGGTGCAACTATACTTGGCAACCCTAACCCAGTCATTCTGCAATGCTCCCTTCTATTTAAAATGGAGTCCTCCCAGTTTCCTACAGTGAGGGATAAGATAGCTTATATGATTGACCTACTAACAGGCAAAGTTCTGGCAGGGGATCCAGCAGTGTGGCATCATCTGAAATAAGACCCCATGGTTTATTCATTTATTGCCACACTACAAAGCACATTTGATCACCCCTCTGTTGGAAGGGGTCTGATATCATCTCTCCTCAGGATGCGCCAAGGTGTCCGCTTGGTAGCAAATTTCACTATTGACTTCTGAACCATAGCATGTAGCTCAGGCTGGAATGAACAAGCTTTCAAGGCCACTTTTGGACAGGGCCTCTCCGAGGAGATGAAGGATGAGCTGGCTGCTGGTGAGACACCTCCTGAACCAAAGCAGTTGTGTGCTGCAGGCCTAAAACTGCAAAAGGTCCACGTTCAGTTGCCCACACTCGGGGGCTGTGGGCAATTTCATCAATGAGGGGATGGCCCACAGCCTCGAGATTCCCTTTCGGGTCCTTCTACAAACCCTGCCTGTTTCGGCCCCAGATGGGTGACCTCTGAGTTCCGGGCCCATAACCACCCAGACTGCTCCAAACTCTCTACATTATAAGAACTTCCAGATAACTGTACAAAATTCCACTCCAAGATACACATCTAAAAGAGCTCATTCCTATAAAGGTTTAAGTATCATAAGGTAATACGTTTAGGAATCTACATAAACATATAAACTTGATTTAATTATAAATATGGGAGCGACAGCAGGACATCATGGACTGCCACAAACAAAGGTTTTACGTGACCGTGATTACCATTTAAAGTGACCATATGGTTGATAACAATTGTAACAATACAAGCCAAGGTGTACTTGACCATGATTAACATTTAAAGACATCTGGCTAGATAACAATGTGTGACCCAGCCATTAGGGAGACACTCAGTTCAATACATATTCAAAGCAGAACCTCATTTAAATTGCCAAAGGGGAAAACAGTATAACATGCTTAAGAAGGATTTGCTCGGGGTTCTTACTGACTCCGATGAACCAAAAGTACTTCATGTATTTTGTCACTGCTATACTGGAATAAACTTCTTGTTCTTCATTAAGATCTTCACCATCAGCCTTTTATTTTAACGCACATTTTTTTATTTCTTACAACATATTGAGCACCACACCAGGTGAATGGCACCCATATAGATTGGTCCATGGGTTCAATCTCATTGTGGAGGCCACAATACACCCCAGAGTTGCCTCAGGGGTGCTTACAACCCACTAAAATAGGATCCTTTGGACCTCCAGAGTTCCAGAGGATTACTAGGGCCTTCAGGAGGTATTTTCAAAAGAACAGGGCCCAGGCCTTACCACTCTATAGGCCCTTTGACTATGTGCGTTTAACCTGATTCCAGGTGCAGTTCCCCTTCAGGGATAGGCTATTTTCCTCTCTCTCTAGAGCATAAAGCCATGGATGAATATATCAAAGAGGCTTTAGCTCTTGGACATATCCACCAATAAACATCACCAGCTAGCACAGGCTTCTTCTTTGTTAAGAATTATTGATGAGAGGCCTAAACGCAGTTACCCAAACAGACTGCCACCAATTATATTTTCCTGCTGTTTTCACCAAGCAATGTTTCCTAAATCCCCTCTGTCACAGCTTCAATAGTGCACGCTTCCCCCACCGGAGTGTCCTCCATGTACCATAGAGCACAGCTACTCCTCCAACTTAGAGTTCTGTGTTTGTAAATCTAGTGAAAAAGTGTCTGGCGTAACCTGCCTAATGTTAAGCAGTTCTTCTCTAGTGTAAGTTATCATGGTAGGGTAACCAAACACAGACAATAAACAAAATGAAAGAAAGTACTAGAGAGAGTCTTGCTGAGGCTGCCATCAATGGCACCATCTTGGCCACATCTGTTACTAAAATATATAGTTAATATAGTTTCATATAAAACTAATTACCTGAGCAAATAACACCAGTATCTTTACCATGGTCACAGTCGTTTACTCCAAATCCTCTATGAGTGCACTGTGCGATGGTGCTTTCATTTCCAAAACAGTGAACACCATCTAGCCATATTTCACCACTTCCCTGACCAAAGTGGGCATCCTGATGAGCAGAGACAGCTTTTCCACATCCAATCTGTCTACACACCACCTCTGCATCTTTCAGGTCCCAGTCGTCATCACACACTGTTCCCCACTGGTCATTATACAGGATCTCCACTCTACCATAGCAGGGGTTGTTTCCACCAGCGAGTCGTATGATAGCGCCATCTAAAACAAACATCAGAAAGCCCGTTTCTGTTAATTAATCATAATGACTCTTATTACTGTATAGAATATTATAGTGTTTGCCTTCATATGAATCCATTTCTCATTTCTAATCCTTTATCACTAAATATTTCAACACTCTCACATAATGAATAATAAATATAATCTGCTATTTATTATTAAATGCAACTATTATTAAATGCAACTATTAACACCTTTCAAATTTGGTTCATTACTATTTTAAGAAACCCACCACCTCGTCTCTGTTCATAGGTTAACAAATTTATTTCTATGGGCATTTATTGCCATTCCAAAGAGAGGGACAGAAGAAAGAATTGGTATATAAAGGGACAGAAAGAAAAAAGAAAAAATACATATATTAAAAAAGTTAAAAATAAAAAAGAGACAAATAAATGTAAATACAAATTTAAAAAAGTACCAATCATTAGCACAATTTCATTGTTTTCCTGACAGCCTGACTTGTGGACATTCTTCCAGTGTTGTCTAGTATATGAATTAGTGAACAAGACTAATCTATGCTATGTAATGTTATAGGCAGCAAGACAGACTTGAACACATATGATACAATACAACACAATGTCTGATAATACTTACAAACTATCACAGACAGCACAATGCTAACAGACAACAAACGGCACACAGACCCTTCACTGCCTTAAATAGTGGCGCGTGCACACCCAGTGGCTTCTTTCGCTCCCGAAAAAACGTGTTTCGTGTTTTTCACCTTGTGAGTCGCAGTGTTTTTGGACATCTACATCGCGTCCACCTGTCCTTAAGTGTGCATACGGCCATGAGTTTCTGCTGGATGTCGGCAGAACCACATTTTTGGAGTTAAAATCCATGCACGCAGAAGAGCTGTGGGACCTCGGTCTGCTCCAGAGGACTACACCATCACCAACCCACACTACTGCATCTCGCCCGCAGCAGAAGTGCCACAAGAGGTGTGAGAGAAAGCAGAAGAGGGGTAAGCGCGGAGGTGTCCAGGCCACTATCCCCACTATCAGCTATCCCCACTATCATAACTGACTAACGTACCATTTTTTGGACAATAAAATGTCCGGCTCGGAGCACTGTAAGAAATATGGCTTAGCAGCAGTGTTCTGGATGACGCTATTCAGCTCGATCAGCTGACATGCTATTGAGCGGACAGAGCTCTCGTCACGGGAGGAAGAACTTGCGGTGGCGGGCTTTGTGTTTACACCAAATGATGCGTGGTGCTGCGATGCTGTTGTGGTCTGCAAACGCTACTCACCCCTGATGGACTTTATGAGTATTAAGTGCCGCCCGTTCCATCTGCTGAGGGAATATACAGCCATTCTGCTCATTGCTGTATACATTCCCCCAAACTCCAACAACAGCAACAGGAACGATGCGCTACATGAACTGTACCAGCACATCAGTGAGCAGCAGACAGCACACCCTGATGCTTTTCTCATCATAGCTGGGGATATCAATCATGCAGACTTATAGAGTGTGTTTCCAGAAATACACCAACACATTAACTTTCTAATATGTGGTAATAACATTTTAGACTTTGTTTACACCAGACAGAGAGGAGCCTACAAAGCCCTCCCCCTCCCCCACCTTGGTGCATCAGACCACATCACTGTCATGCTAATGCCTGCATACAGATCACTCATTAAAGTCACCAAACCAGTTCAGAAACAAATTCAAGTGTGGCCTGAGGGGTCATTGGAGGCTCTTCAAGACTGTTTTGACACCACCGACTGGAATATGTTTAAGTAGGCAGCCACATGCAATAACACCACAGACCTCCAAGAGTATGACAGGGGAGGTCTACAGACTGCTGAAGACGTGGAATGCCGCTTTCAGAGCTGGCGACGAGGTGGGCCTGAGGACAGCCAGGGCCAACCTATCCTGTGGCATCAGAGAGGCTAGGAGGCAGTACTCAAGGAGGATAGCCCATCAATTCAGCGACAGCAGAGACATTACGGACTACAAGCCCCCACCACGGACCTGTGACAATAATATCTCTTTGCTGAACGAGCTGAACTCCTTCTTTGCTCTCTTTGAGAAGCAAAACAGCACCACTGCTCAGAAAACTCCACCTCCTCCCAGTGACCAGGTGATGATGCTGACCCCGGATAGCATTTGGAGATCCTTCAGCAGGATCAATGTACGCAAAGCTCCGGGTCCTGACAACATTCCTGGGCATGTACTGAGACACTGTGCAGTGGAACTCAGTCAAGCTGTTGTCCCCACATGCTTCAAAGCTGCTACCATCATTCCAGTCCCGAAAAAGCCGTCTCCATCATGCTTCAATGATTACAGTCCTATTGCACTTACTCCTATCATCATGAAGTGCTTTGAACGGCTAGTCATGCACCATATCAAGTCTGTCCTCGACCCCTCTCTGAACCTCTTCCAGTTTGCATATCGGCCCAACCGCTGTGGATGTGTTGCTGCTGACCCATACTACCTGAGGTCGTATGGGTCAGCAGCAACACATCCAGCACCATCACTCTGAACACTGGGGGCCCCAAAGGATGTGTACTGAGCCCCCTTCTCTTCACCCTGCTGACCCATGCCTGCACACCATCACACAACTCCAACCTTGCAGCCTTGAGGAGCTCCAGTGTTCAGTGTGGTGGTGCTGAATATGGTGTTCCCGATCTAGGTGGACTGAGGTCCCCCAGTCAGAAAGTCCAGGATCCAGCTGCAGAGGGAGGTGTTTAGTCCCAGCAGGCTCAGCTTCCCAATCAGGTGCTGAGGGATGATTGTGTTGAATGCTAAACTAAAGTCTATGAACAGCATTCGTACATAAGTGTCTTTATTATCCAGGTGGGTGAGGGCTAAATGAAGGGATGTGGCAATGGCATCCTCTGTGGAGTGGTTTGGACGATACGCGAACTGTAGGGGGTGCAGTGAGGGTGGTAACTGGGTCTTGATGGGCCTCATGATGAGCTTCTCGAAGCACTATGGGTGTGAGTGCGATGGGACGGACTTCTTTGGGATGGGGACAATGGTGGTAGTCTTGAGGCACATAGGAAAAAGGCGCTGCTCAGGGAAATGTTGAAGATGTCAGTAAAGACATCCGCTAGCTCTTCTGCACATTCCCTGCGCACCCTGCCAGAGATGTTGTCTGGTCCAGCAGCCTTCTGTGGGTTAACTCTGCATGGGGATGATCTCATGTCGGCCGTGAATAGACAGAGTACCTGGTCATCGGGGGACAGTTCCTTGCCGTTACATTGTCCTGGGTGGGAGGCATCACTATCACAGGCAGGTGAAGCTGTCTTGTAGTTCATGATTGCCTGTATTCCCTGCCACATGCGCCGGGTGTCTCCGCTGTCCTGGACCTGGCTGTGGATTGTCTGGGCATGGGCGCGCTTTGCTTCTCTGATGGCTTGGGACAGTTTGGCCCTTGCTGTTCTTAGGGCCGCCCTGTCCCTGGTCTGAAGGCTAGGTCTCTAGTCCTCAGCGGCACACACAGTCAACTGCTTTCAGCCTCCCTGAAGATGTTCCAGTCAGTGCACTCAAAGCAGTTCTGAAGAGCAGAGGTGGCTCCTGCTGGCCAGATTTTCACCTGCTTTAGAACCGGTTTTGAGCGTCTGACGAGTGGTCTGTATGCTGGAATTAGCATAACAAAGATGTGGTCTGAGTAGCCGAGGTGTGGGCGGGGCTCCACATGGTACGTGCCAGGAATGTTTGTGTAAACAAGATCCAGCATGTTTTCACCTCTCGTAGCAAAGTTCACATCTTGATAGAAATTAGGGAGCACTGACTTGAGATTTGCATGATTGAAATCTCGAATTCAGGTTCACCCTGACGGACTGCGATGATAAACAGTCCATCAGGGTGAACATTCTGCTGTTACTCTCATACCAAGTTTTTCAAATACTAAACTGCAAAGCACAAAAATAGACTTTATTTTAATATACCTTTAACAGCAACAAAAAGTTGTTCTGTGGTAGTGGAGGTAAAGGTACGTGAAGACACTTTAACTTCATAAATACAGCTGTAGTTTCCCTGATGATCAAAATCTGCTTCAGGAAAAAGGAAGACAGCTGAGTGGTTAACAGCTGACTGAGTTCTGGAGATGTTGGATTCACTGAAACCCAAGTGGAAGGAACCTCCTGCATACTGAGGTTCAGTGGAGCAGATGATGGAGAAGCCATAGCCCCTGATCATTTCTGGTCTTTCAGGCCCATAGTGGTACCATCCATCAGCAGCAATGAAGGAGATATTGGGCTGCTGCAAGTTCACTGTAAAACAACAAGCAAGGATTATCAGAAATTAATATTTTAATATAAAAGAGCTACTGAAATTCAAGAAATTTACAAAAATAGATTGCGGTTTTAGCTGCAAATACTGTATGGCACTGGCAGTAAATGTCCAGAGAATGTCACTCACCCACAGTGATGTTAATGGCGTTGCTCCTGGATGAAGTAGAGTTACTTTCCCTGTATGAGTAGTCACAGGTGTACTGACCCTGATGTGAGGCATCTACAGTCAGAGTAAATGTTGTTGTAGTTTCTGCAGTCTGTTTCATTATCAATGTCCCAGTTTTATAAAAACTGAAGTCTACAGAGATGCATGATGGACTGGGTGTGGTACATGTGAACTGAAGGACTTCTCCAGGTGAGACAACAGAGTTTGTGGAGATCCAAGTTAGTGTTGGACTCTGCATGTCTTAAAAAATATGTTTTGTAATATTGTAAGTGTATTAATTTTAAACAGGGTACAAAATATATATAAATAAATAAATACATAAATACATACATACATACATACATACATACATATATATATACAAATACACAACACTAACTTACTTGAGCAAACGACTCCAGCATGTTCATCACGTCCACAGTTTACTCCAAATCCACTGTGTGAACACTGATCTATGTAGCTCTCAGTTCCTGTACACTGAACATTACCCAGCCAGGTTGGTTCACTTCCCTGGACAAAGGGGGACTTTCGAGTAGAGCTGATGGCTTTACCACATCCAAGCTGTCTACACACCACCTCTGCATCCATTAAGTCCCAGTTATCATCACACACTATTCCCCACTGGGCTCTGTGCTGGATCTCCACTCGACCACAACATTTACTCGGACCATTCACCAGCCTGATCTCTCGGACTGAGTTAATATATGAAAAGACAGAAGGGTTTTATTAATTAATTATTTAAGATTGTACCAGTTAGCTTGAGATAAATAATATTAGAAACAAACTGTACTTAGATATCCTAACTGAATTTAATATAGATTCTCAGCTGAACAATCAAATATGTTTTAAGTATCTACAGTGAAAAAATGTAATGTGGCCAAAGTTTTGCACGTTTTCTTTCACACAATGACTGCATTCAGGGCAAAAAATTTAAACCTGATAAGTGCAGGACACACAAGACATATAAAATATAGCATTTTAATTTGAAAAATGATTTTGTACAAACATGTGCATGCACAGTGAGACATGTCTAGACTAGACTAGCCTTCACTCCCCATGAATATCACTGAGCTATTATGACCCTGTCTCTGGTTCACTGATTGCCCTTCTTTGGACCACTTTTGGTAAAACAAGCAGTTTTTGGTCAAAACACTGCATAAATCCCCACAAGACCTGCTGTACTAGAGATGCTCTGATCAAGTTGTCTAGCCATCACAATTGGCCACAAATATTAAAGTAACTTATTAAAGTAACTCAGACCCTCATGCTTGCCTGTTTTTTCCTGTTTCTAACATCACCTTATACAGCTGACTGTTCTAATATATCTCACCACTTGACTGGTGCCAATTTAACAGATAATAAATGTTTTTATTATGTTATTTCACATATCAGTGGTTTTAATGTTTTGGCTGATCGGTGTATAACAGCCCACAACCCCACAGCACTGTTGAACTTCTACAAATTGTCGATTAATATTCTATAACAGCTTTATAGTAATGTCTTTTCTAATGTGAAAAACTATATTTTAGTGATGGAGCTACTGTGTATCTGCTATAACAGATATAGTAACATGATAACAAGAATAAACTTTAACAGATGTTACACATCCATTATAAATAAATAAAATGTATGATGTGTTTTTCCTTTAACTAATCAAAAAAAGTGAATAATTGACAAATCGTTATAGTACATACAGAATAAAATACTTTGTTATATAATCCTATGAGCGTGCACCCCAGCTTCAGTTTGTATAATATTTTAGCTCTCGTATCTGAATGCATGCATTATAGTAGCACTGAGGATAAAGTCATAATATAAGAGATTACTGTACCTGAGCAAGTAACACCAGCATCTTCACCATGGCCACAGTTGTGTGTTCCAAATCCTCTGTGAGAGCACTGTGTGATGGTGCTTTCACTTCCAGAACACTGAACATCATCCAGCCACATTTCACCACTTCCCTGACCAAAGTGGGCACTTTGATGAGCAGTGACAGCTTTACCACATCCAATCTGTCTACACACCACCTCTGCATCATTCAGGTCCCAGTCGTCATCACACACTGTTCCCCACTGACCATTATACAGGATCTCCACTCTGCCAGAGCAGGGGTGACTGCCACCAATGAGTCGTATACTACCTTACAAGACAAACAGCAAAATGCATCCCAGTATTACTTAATGATAACGACACTCATTACAATATTCCCAAATAATTGAACTGATTTGATTACATTTTTCTAGTCCTAATAATTACAAATCCTTTTAATTTCTCAAAAAAAAATGTATATAATGAAAAATTAAAGGTCTACTATTTGCATTGAGTAACTTAACCTGCATAAAAACACTAGTTAAATCCAAATTGATTATCTTTTTTAGATTACCACCTCATCCTCTGTTTGTAGGTTATGTTATTTAATTATCAGTGACTATTAATGATACTCCTAAGACAAGGCAGGATACACCGTAGACGGAGTGCCAACCCATCACAGCGGGCACACACTCTCTCATTCGCTCACGCAATCACACACTACAGACAATTTTTCCAGAGATGCCAATCAAACTACCATGCATGTCTTTGGACCGGGGGAGGAAACCGGAGTATCCGGAGGAAACCCCCCAGGCACGGGGAGAACATGCAAACTCCACACACACAAGGCGGAGGTGGGAATCGAACCTACCCTGGAGGTGTGAGGCGAATGTGCTAACCACTAAGCCACCGTGCCCCCCGAGTTGTGCACATGTTGCTCTAAAACCTTTCAGCAGTCATAGTGCCTTCCAAAACATGCAAGCTACCCAGAAAATATGCACTTATGCACCTCATACCATCAGAGATGCTGGCTTTTTAACTGAACACTCTGTGATTTCCAACAAGAATGTTAAATTTGGATTCGTAAGACCATAGAACACTTCTCCACATTGAAACAGTCTATTTTAAATGATTCTCGGCCCACAGGACACAACGACACTTCTATACCATGTTCACACATGGCTTCCTTTGTGCATGATAGGGATTTAGTTGGCATGTGCAGATGGCACAGTGGGTTGTGTTCACTGACAGTGGTTTCTGGAAGTGTTCCTGGGTTCAATTAGTTATGTCATTGACACAATTATGTCGATGAGTGATTCCGAGGGCCCCACGGACATCCAATAAAGGTCTTCGGTCTTGTCCCTTATGCACAGAGAGTTCTCCATGAAATCTGAGATGATGAGATTTAGAAAGACTTTGCTACTTGATATTGAGGAACATTGTCTTTAAATTATTCCAGACTCTTTTTCAGAGATGGGAGAGCATCTGCCTATCTTTACTTCTGAGAGACTCTGCCTCTCTAAGACATCCCTTTTATATCTAATCATGTTACAGACCCGATAGCAATTAACTTAATTAGCTAGATGTTTTTCCAGCTGAATCTGTTAAAAATGTCTTGCTTTTTCAGCCATTTATTGGCCTGTGCCTGCTTTTTTTAGTTCTATACCAGGCATTAAATTTAAAATGAACACATTTATAGGATAAAAGTGTAAAATTTATCCATTTCAGCATTTGAGTTATCTATGTGCTATTGTAAGTTATCATGGTAGGGTAACCAACACACAGACAGTAAACAAAAAAAAAACAAAAATAAAGAAAGTACTAGAGAGAGTCGTGCTGAGGCTGCCATCAGCGGCACCATCTTGGCCACAGCTGTTAATATAAAATATAGTTAATATATTTTAATATAAAACTAATTACCTGAGCAAGTAACACCAGCATCTTCACTATGGCCACAGTTGTGTACTCCAAATCCTCTGTGAGTGCACTGTGTGATGGTGCTTTCACTTCCAGAACACTGAACATTATCCAGCCATATTTCACCACTTCCCTGACCAAAGTGGGCACTTTGATGGGCAGTGACAGCTTTACCACATCCAATCTGTCTACACACCACCTCTGCAGCATTCAGGTCCCAGTCGTCATCACACACTGTTCCCCACTGGTCATTATACAGGATCTCCACTCTACCAGAGCAGAAGTTGTTGCCACCATTGAGTCGTATGTTAGCACCATCTAAAACAAACATCAGAAAGTATGTTCATGTTAATTAATCATAATGAATCTTATTATTGTATAGAATATTATAGCATACTTACCTCATTTGCATGTTTGGGTGAGAGGGTGGAGGTGGGGTTTTACTTAGTTACTGTGTTTGTTTTGGAAACTTATTTTTTCTGTATGTTTGCTACTGAATGCTTGAATTTCCTCCGGGATCAATAAAGTGTCTGTCTGTCTGTCTGTCTGTCTGTCTGTTTGACCTCATATGAATCCATTTCTCTCATTTCTAATCCCTTATCAATAAAGATTTCATGACGTTCACATAATGAATAATAATATAATTTGCATTAGAGCATTAAATGTAACTCAGTAAGGCACTCGCCCTCTTTTTGCAGGTTTTTTGCCTACATGACATACCCACCAAAAAGTGGTACAGCTCCCACATACTTTGACACACAGGGGTGATCTCATTGGAAAGAAGAGATTATCTACTTTCAGATACAAGTGTCAGATTGATTCTAGGCCTTACTGGCACAAAGTTACAGAGGCTAGAATGGAAGGTTTTGATTTCCGTCTGAGTTGTTTACCTGATAAACTGATTAATCTTATTGCTCTGGAACATGTTAGGAACCAAATAACAACTGAGGGTCATAGCCACATGTCTTGGGTTTCACCAAAAAAAAATTCAAGTCAAAAGACGCAAAAATGGCTTCAATAAAAATATTTTTCTACGGACATGTCCGTCCGGTCATGTTTTTCTTGTTTAGTTGTTTACTGTATAACTTTGAATTAAAAGACTGCATGCTCAGTTTAAAAGGCCTAAAACAAAGAGAGCCTCTCTGCTTAGAAGTCTGCTGTGAAAAAAGGCCTGTAACCTGACACCCTGAGCTGTGTGAGTGTGAAAAAGTCAAGAATTGCGCAATAAACCCATTGCGCAACTTTTTCTGAAGCCTCAGGGACGTGTCATGTTGCATACCGTTGGAATCGTCTCCTTATTGGCTAAAGAGCTGTAAAGGTCCTGGATCATTACATTGCTACTGGAGGAATTGTCAGTCAAATGGAGGGTTCCCACATAGGATGGAGAGACATCATTGGCTTCTCAGCCGTCTATCTCTGCACTACAAGTGCCGATTGGCTCAAGTGAGGGCTTGTTTAATTCGTTAGGCCCTGGACTACAAATCTGACACAACAGTGTAGTTTTAGAAGCCTCATGGGAGAAGTGAGAGCCAAAACAATGGACGGAAGTGAACTGCTGTTCCAGTTTTCGGTCAGAAACGGAATATTTGCGAGGCGACCAAAGCGTTTTGGATTAAAAGGCTTACAGATTCCAGTTCCTTGGGGATTTTTGTGAAGCATTTGTTTTGAAAAATATTACTCTACCAATTTTCACTACCAATTTTGATTCAAATAGTATGACGGCTATAAATCATATTATGCTTTCTGTGTGGGCTTAAAAAAATCTTGAGAGTCTAAGCTTTAATACAAAAATAAGTTTAACCGTGTATTTAGAGGATTTAATGCTTAAAAGCTACAACGAAGTTGCTTCAGACTCATCCCCTAGTGGTCATTTTCCCTGTTGTGCCGTGGACGGCACGGTGGTTAAATAACACCTTTTAAATTTAGCTCATTACTATTTTACGAAACCCACTACCTCATCTCTGTTCACAGGTTGATAAATTCATTTCTATAGACTAATTATTGCCACCCCAAAGAGAGGGAGAGAAGAAAGAAATGGTATGTAAATATACACAGTATACACAGATTAACAAAATTAAATAAGAAAGTTAAAGACATAAATAAGAATGAAAGACAAATAAATATAAAAGCAAATTAAAAATGTGACAATCATAAGGACCTTATCACTGTTCTCCTGACAGCCTGACTAGTGGACATCACCACAGTAATGACTAGTGTATGAATTAGTGAACATGACTAGTCTCTGCAACAACAAGCGTAATGAACTATAGGAGGCAGATGAACACAATACTCACAGACCATCAGTCAACACAACACTCACAGACCATCAGTCAACACAACACCCACAGTCAACACAACGCTCATAGACCATCAGTCAAGACAATACTCACAGACCATCAGTCAACACAACACTCACAGACAACACACAACTCACAAACCTTCAGAAAACAACACATTACACAAAAACCATTACAAACACATGACTCACAGATGCCGTATCAATTATACAAAACTTCACCTTACAATAATCAGATTAATCAATTCATCAAATGGTTTAGATTAATATTTCATGCCTTAAACACACTGACACACACAACAAAAAAAATAGTTGTTTGCACTATATATGTTTTTAAATTAATAACAGCCACACTACACATGAGTAGGTATATAAACAGATACACAGATTTTCCCTCCTTTATTAAATCAGAAATACTTTATTTATCCCTTTTCAGGAAATTATTTGTTAATTAATACGACTTTCTCAACAATATGCTAGCAAGCTGAAAGTTCAGAACAAACTTTGTTTTTCAGAACAAACTGTGTTTATAGTTCTGTGGCTATTCTTATAAATGAGCATGAGATGAATTTCATGTACTTATAAGTTTAAGTTCAGTTTCAAGCAATTGCAAGGTCATGAATGCTTTAAATTGATGTCATGACCGGCTTTGCTAATGCTAACTCTAGCTCTAGGAGGTGTAGATATGTGTCCACTTAATTAAGGAGTAAGAAAATAGAAATGTTGTAAAACACACCTACTTTTTTCTAATGCACCTTTTATATCAATAGTTTATAGTACTTCAAAGGCTCAAAAACTGCTGATGTGACCTGGGCAGAAGGTGAGTTGGATGTCTGATCTAGAGAGTAAATTGAGTGCATTCAAATGAAAATTAGACTTACCAGCCAGCACAGAAGCTCTAAGAACACAGACTGTAGAGAGAAATAAAGAGGAGGAAGTTCATGAAGCCAGTGATGGAAAAACCAAAGCTGTCTACAGAGTTATTAGAACACGTTATGAAAATGGGTAAATATTATTATACACTGTCCATTTTATTAAGAACAACACCTGTACACATATTTATGCTGTTATTTAATCATGTGGAAGCAGCAAAATGTATAATATCACCCAGCTACAGGTCAAGAGCTTGTGACCAGAATTTTTTTTCTAAATCTTTAATCAGTTTAAATCAGTGTGAGTCTGAGTCCCAGGATAGTATCAGATTAATGTCCTTGGCTGACATGACGTGAAACCTTGTAGCTCATTCACTGCAAAGTTTAATATGTTGTGTTTCCTGAGATGTTTTTTTTGCTCACTGTAGCATAATGTGTGCTAATTTCTAACTTCCAGTTAGCTCAGACCAGTCTGGTCATTCTCCTCTGATTTCTCTCATCAACAAGGTGGCAGATCTTCCACCTTCACACCATTCTGAGATCAGCAGTTTCTGAAATCCTCAGATCAGCCCATATGGCACCGACAACTACACCATGCTTAAAGTCTCTCAGATCACATTTTTCACTTTTCTGATGTTTGATGTGAACAATAATATGAAGATTTTCACCTGTAACTGATGGATTTTATCTACTGTGCTGCTGCCACCTGATTGGCTGATTGGATAGCTGTACAATTGTGTTCCTGATTCCTGACAAAGTAGATGGCAAGTGTATAAAAAGAGTACATACTCTATAATTGTATTTATACAAGAGAGCTACTGTATACTGGATTCTGATTGGTCAGATGGTGCTGATTAATTTTCTATTACCAACTCTGACAGTAGAGAGGCAGCAATTAATAGCTTTATATTAACAATCTTTTTTTACTATGTTACTGTTGTTATAGTAACAGACCAATGGAAATGTCTGACGCTTATAAGAAAGAATAAACTTTTGCCATTCTTTTTGGATCACTTCTGTTTCCTGCATTTTACCAAAGTCAGCAATTCAGAAAATGAGAAGTAAAACATCTCTGGCACATTGCAAATATGTCACAATCCAGAGACACTGTTTTTATATACAGAAAACTGTGGACAATTAAAAACACAGTTGAAATACTTTAAAATTTAAAACATCTGTTTTCCACATTTCTGTCAAAGTGAAGTAATCAAAAATATCAAATTATTTATAAATAACTTTATAAACCACACAGATTTCTGTTACTTACTGTTTCTAAGTTTGTGCAAAGTTCATTTTTATTCCTTTTGAGAAAGATAATAAACATTTTTTTAAAAAAGTTGATAATTATTGTATTGAAATTTTGTTAGACTTCAGTTAAAAGTAAACCTGCTCTGTAAATGTCCTCATCTGGAGAATGTCTTCACAGTAAAAGAAATATTTAAATTCTGACATCATCCAAAGGATAGTAAGAAATTTATATATTACTTATATTCCAAAGATAGAAATATATTATTTAAAAAATTATATATTATATATATATATTATATATATATAAAAAACCCAAAGGATGTTCCCCACACATGTAAAATGTGAAAATTATACAATAATATTAATTATAAGACAAACTTATTGATATAAATGTTGAATTTACCGAGCGTTAAAGTGAGGTGAAGATTCATCATCCTGGTCCTTAAGATGTAAATCAGTTTGATGTTAATTACAACATTCACTGCTGCTTACTTCTCACAATGAACCTCATGAGGTAATGACAAGCAATGTTTTATGTTTCTTCATGCAACCAAAGAGGTGGAGTTTCTTCTACGGTCAGTTCCTGTTAAACTGAGTCAAAAAACCTCAAACTATTTTGCTGCATCTAAAATCTTTTACGTTTTTTTACAGCCCAAAAGGTTTTTTTTACCAGCTCGAAGCACACTTGTAGGCGAAACCTTTTCAAACCCCCAGAGTACACCAAGTGTCAAAAATATTCATTTCCTTTCATCACTTCCTCTTGTCTTGTCTCCTAACAGACAAGTGACAAAAAAAAGAAACATAAGGGGTACATGTAAAGTGTCAGGCAATGACAGGATCATTTATCTTCCTGGAAGGATGAACAGCATTCTTCCTCAAGATATTTATTTTTATGATCAACATGTCACTCCATAACCTCCCATGAACTAACCTTGTAGATAACAATATTTATAATATTTCTGATTGTTCTAAAGCAAAATCAGAGTAAAATAGATTTTTGATTTTATTATGAAGATTTATGCATAGATAATAATACAAAGTCATACTTTTCCATAAATTAATCTAATTTGTTGTTTTGTTTTTAAAAAAAGTTACACTAGCAAAAATACTTTTTTAAATGTAGTTTTATTTCTGTATCAGCATTCAACAGTGTGCTCATAGTTGACTAGTTCCTTTTTTAAAAGGCAGAACAAGGAAACTAAAAGTGAAACTTTGGCACAAATCTCATATCTACATGTTTTAAAGCAACACCTTAGAAAGTCTGCTTGTGAGTGTAACGTTGAACTGACCTTTATCCTTCATCCCGTTACTTGACTGATGTCCTTCTTTACTTCCTGTCTACTTCCTATTTAAGTGTGTTTTCATGTTCTAGAAATCATGAAGAGGTTGATAATGAGATAAAGTATAAAACCTACTGAATTGTACAATCCAAGGAGAAGAGCTGATCAAATGATTTCACTGGACACAGAAAAGTCATTTGGTTAATGAGACAAACCAGTAACCAGAAAAAGTCTGAAGTAAATGTACACAAATTAATTTTGTGTTTAAATCCACATTTATCATTTACTTGACGCTTTCGTCTGACTGAAGCTGACTTCTTAAGACAAATGACTATTTTTAGAAAATGTAAATGCTCAATAAATTCTTAAACAGTTTTGTTTACATTTCAGTTTAGTGATTTTGTATCAGTAACAATGAATGTTTTTCTAGTTAGTTAAAGAAGCCTGAGTATTTTCTCTGGAACAACTCGACAGTAAGCATTTTAAATGCTGAACTTATTCCATCATGTTCATTTGTGACAAAAGGTAAAATAAAAATATTTCCCTGTTTGCTAAAATATAACACATGGTGGTGTTTGAGAGATAAAAAAAAAACAAATGTGTGAAAGCAACAACTCAAGAAATGTGTGTTGGTGTAAAACGATCTACAACTAAAAGATCACTGTTTAAATTAAATTCTATAAATTCGAGTTCGAGCTTTTTTCATTTCATAGTACAAGAGAAACAACATTTGTGCGTTTGAATGTGTAACAAGTGTCGGAGCAGAACAGAAAACAAATCAGAAGAGAACAGAAGACAATGTCGTTGTGCTGGAGGCCGTGTCACATTGACATGCTTTAAGACGTGTGAGATGATGTGGCTCGCTGGCATTGATAGTTTTTGGGCAGTGTTCTAACATGGTCATGTTCACGTTTACTGAACACCGAAAGGAAGTTCAGAGGAAGCCGAAACACGTTGAGATTCGAGATTCTGTGCAAGTCGCGTGCATAGTCAAAGTGAAACATGGAAGTCTTTTAAGCATCTTAATATCTGTTTTATTTTGTGAAGAGGTATTGCACACAGGTACAGTGATGATTCGTTTGTTCCAAATAAGTGCTGAGGCAGTGGCTATTAACTTCCCTGCTTGCCAAATGTTGGGTTGTTACTCTGGTGACATCATCATCATCATCATCATCATCATCAAGAAAGCAAAAAAGGATATTGAGAAACCAGTTAATGTTTTGCACAAATTCACAATCTGAAGTAAGAATGCCATATTGGTGAAAGAATTGGAAATGTATAAAAGCTTGTCTTGAATTACGTTGTGTGTGCATTCTAATGTAAACCAGCTCAGTGCATGTTATACTCTGTGTGCATCATAGAACAAACACAAGTGTGCATCATAGAACAAACACTTTTACTTATTCTAATAATATTTGATTATTTGAAGGAGATTTTATTTCTAATTTTCTTTTTACTTTACATATATTACACACATTTTATCTATATTGCACTACTTTTAATAAAAACAAGGCCTCCAATTACAAGGATCCTGAAAGGACAAAAAGGTTTAAGTCTGACTCCTTCATTTAAAAATTCAAACAATAGATTTAGTAGAAGAACTTGAAGAGGATCTTTTTGTAATGATGAGTCGTAAGACTGAGGATCCATTTGCAGCTTTAATATATAATCTCGGAAACAACAGGCAGAGTTCAGTACCGGTAAACACGACAGTGTAGGAAAGGCAAAAACGTAGTCAGAACAACAGGCAAAAGGTCAGGGCAGGCAGAAATCAGTCGTGAGGCAAAATACAGAAACAGATCAAAAACCAGAAACAGGAATAATCAGACAACGCTCAGAATGATAGCCGCAGCAAATCAAGACTTCGCAATGGGATCAAGTTCGTTTGCTTATTTAAGTGCGCCAGCTGATAGAGAACAGCTGGTGCACTGATTAGGCTGAGCGGGGTGTAGTGGGAAGTGTAGTCCGGGAGCGCTTAGTACTCCGGAGACGATTCTCTCCGTTGTGGGTGCGGAGGTGAGGCAGGTGTGCTGATCATGACAGAGCCCCCCCCCCTGCGAGCGGCTCCTGACGCGAGGACGTGTGCGACGTCGAGGTCTACCACGAGACCGGGGAGCGGGCCTGTCTGGGTGGCGTAGGTGGAAGTCAGTGGTGAGTGAAGGGTCCAGGATGTCCCCTGCCTTGACCCAGGAGCGTTCTTCCGGGCCGTACCCCACCCAGTCGGCTAGGTATTCCAGGCGGCCCCGTCGGCGCCTGGAGTCCAGCAATTCGTGGACCTGGTATGCCTCTCCCTCGTCGACCAAGAGGGGTGCTGGTGGTTCGGCGGAGGTTTCTGGGTTTCTCGGTGGTCTCTCCGCGGGTTTCAGCAGTGAGGCGTGAAAGGTGGGAGATACGCGGTATGACGGGGGTAGTGCCAGGCGGTAGGAGACTGGATTAATCCGTCTGATGATTCGGAATGGGCCCACAAACCGTGGGCTGAGCTTACGACAGGGCAGACGGAGGCGGAGGTCGCGGGGTGGACAGCCAGACCCACTGTCCGGGTTGGTAGTCGGGGTGCTCACGGCGGCGTCTGTCGGCCTGTGTCTTTTGCCTGCGAATGGCTCGCCGTAGCTGCCGGTGCGCCGCGCTCCACGTGTCCCCGCTGCGACGAAACCACTCGTCAACGGCCGGTAAGTCCGAGGGTGTGTCGGACCAGGGGAACAAAGGAGGTTGAAATCCCAGGACGCACTGGAATGGGGTTAGACCCGTGGCGGGTTTGAGGAGAGAATTCTGAGCATACTCAGCCCACATCAAGTATGTGCTCCAGTCGGTCTGGTTATCGTGGCAGTAGGAGCGTAGGAACCGGACGAGATCTTGGTTCAGCCGTTCCGTCTGTCCGTTGGCTTGCGGGTGGTACCCCGAGGTGAGGCAGATGTTCACGTTGAGCTGTTTGAAGAATGCCGCCCAGACTCGTGAGGTGAACTGGGGACCGCGGTCGGACACGATATCCTCAGGCAGGCCATAGTACCGGAAGACAAAGTTGCACAATGCCTCCGCGGTCTCGAAGGCTGTGGGAAGTTTCGGCATGGGGATCAGACGGCAGGCCTTGGAGAATCGGTCGATCACGGTGAGGATAACCGTGTGGTTGTTGGAACAGGGAAGGTCAGTGACAAAGTCAATTGCAATGTGGGACCAGGGGCGTTGAGGTGTGGGCAGGGGAAGCAGTAAGCCCGCGGGGAGCTGATGAGAGGGCTTAGAGGTATTGCAGATTGCACAGGCTCGGACGAATTCGCGCACGTCTGTGGCTAGAGTCGGCCACCAAAACTGGTTCTGAGCCAGGTGTAGGGTGCCTGTGACGCCGGGATGGCCGGCGCTGGGGTTGGAGTGTAGGAGCTCCAGGAGGTTCGTGCGCCAGTTCTTGGGCACATAGGTCCGGGATGGAGGGCAATTGGCAGGTGGTGGTGTGTGGGCGTTGGCCTGGGTTATTTCCGTCATAATGTCCCACTGGATGGGCGCGAGGATGTGGGCTTCGGAGATGATGGGTTCAGGGCTTGTGTCCGGGCCGGGTTCACGGAACATGCGGGACAGGGCATCGGCCTTGATATTCTTGGTCCCCGGCCTGTAGGTCACCGTGAATCTGAACCTCGTGAAGAACATGGCCCACCTCGATTGACGGGGATTCAGGCGTTTGGCGGCGCGAAGGTATTCCAAGTTCCGGTGGTCGGTGAGCACGGTGAACGGGTGTACCGCGCCCTCTAGCCAGTGCCGCCACTCCTCGAATGCTACCTTCATGGCTAGCAGCTCTCGGTCCCCCACGTCGTAGTTGCGTTCCGTCGGAGATAGCTTGCGAGAGAAGTATGCACACGGAAACATCTTGTTGGCCGGGCCCTGGCGTTGAGACAGTATGGCTCCCACCCCCGTATTAGAGGCGTCCACCTCTACTATGAACGGCCGGTCTGGATCCGGGTGGTGGAGAATGGGAGCTGAGGTGAAGCTCGCTTTCAAGCGCCGGAATGCCGTTATAGCTTCAAGGGACCAGGTAAGCCGAGTGGATGCTTTTTTGGTCATAGAGGTGAGCGGGGCCGCAATCGTGCTGAAACCACGGATGAAGCGGCGATAGAAATTAGCGAACCCCAGGAAGCGCTGTAACTCCTTCAGGCTCTGTGGTCGGGGCCACTGTAGTACTGCGTGCACCTTGGAGTCGTCCATGGCGACCCCCTCGGCTGAGATGACGTAGCCTAGGAAGGTCGTGGAGGTCTGGTGGAATTCGCATTTTTCGGCCTTGGCGTACAGACGGTGTTGGATGAGACATTTAAGGACTGCCCGCACGTGCTGGGTGTGTTCCTCCATGGTCTCTGAATATATAAGGATGTCATCGATGTATACGACCACCCAGCGAGCGGTCCAGCATGTCGCGGAACACGTCATTAATGAATGACTGGAACACCGCGGGACTGTTCGAAAGGCCGAACGGCATGACTAAATATTCATAATGGCCTGATTGGGTCGAGAAGGCGGTCTTCCATTCATCCCCCTCTCTGATCCGGATGAGGTTGTAAGCGCTGCGTAAGTCCAATTTCGTGAAGTATCGGGCCTGGCGGAGCTGTTCGAGAGCCGACGGCACGAGGGGAAGAGGATACCGGAACTTGACTGTCATGTCGTTCAGCGCCCGGTAGTCAATGCATGGGCGGAGGCCTCCATCTTTTTTCTTCACGAAGAAGAACCCGGAGGATGCCGGGGAGACAGAGGGTCGGATGAAGCCCTTCTGGAGCTCCTCCTCGATGTAGGTTTTCATGGCTGCCGTCTCTGGTTGCGACAGCGGGAAGATTCTCCCTCTGGGTGGAGTGGATCCAGGCAGAAGTTCTAAGGCGCAGTCACTGGGCCGGTGCAGTGGCAGTTCGGTGGCCCGAGTCTTGCTGAAGGCCGCCGAAAGGTCTTGGTATTCCGCTGGGAGTTTAGAGGTGGTGGAAGTGGAGCATACAGAGAGCGTGGTGCTGGGTCGTGGGGTTTTCGGAGGCAGTGGCTGGTGTCGGTGGCATGCTTCGCCCCAGCTTGAGATGTGCAGGTCTCTCCAGGAGATGACGGGGTTGTGAAGTTGGAGCCAGGGGAAGCCTAGGATGAGGGTGTGACGCGGGGAGCGGATGATGTGGAAAGGCAGGTATTCTTGATGGTGAGGGCCCACCTGCAGCCGGAGACGCCTGGAGATGTGCGTGATGTGGCCCTCACTGAGCGGCCTGCCATCTACCGCCTCCACTGCCAAAGGAAAAGCACATGGGGTCACTGGCACGTTATAGGCTTGCGCAAACTCCCTTGACATGAAATTGCCCGCGGCGCCGGAGTCGATTAGAGCAGACAGATTAATCATTTTCCCCCGTATTTCAACTTGTACTTGTACTACCGCGCAGTTCGAAGATTGAGGAATGAGCGGGTCAGGACTCACCGATGTGTTCCGTCTGCCGGGCGGCTTGTTGGGGCAGGCGGCCAGTCTGTGACCGGCTTCTCCGCAGTAGAGGCAGAGTTGGAAGCGGAAGCGTCTTGCTCTCTCCTCAGGCGTGAGGTGCGTGGCGTCAAGCTGCATGGGCTCGGGGTCCGCCGGTCGGGCTGTGCGAAGTGTCTCGTGCACGTGTCGGGCGGTGTGCGTAGGAGGTCGACGTGTCCGCATCAAATTGTCAATGCGGATGGACAGGTCAATGAACTCCGTCAAATCTCTCCCTTCATCACGGCAGGCGAGCTCGGCTTGTAGATCCGGATGCATTAAGAAACCTCCGCATTTTCCAGGATCTCCGTTAAACTTTTCCGGAAACGTGAGCCGCGGGCTGGTGACAGCTGGGGTCGCGATTGGATCGGTCGGCGGACGGGGCGCCGGTGCCGGAGGGTTCGGAGCCGCAGCGGAGCCTCGCAGACCTTGTAACGCCGCAGCGAGCTCTCCGATGAGCGAGGTAAGTCGTGTTAGTTGTTGGTGGTGTCCGGCGAGCTGCTGGGCTTGAGCGGAGAGCTGGGTGGCAAGCTGAGAGACGGCTGCTGGATCGCTTGGTGGCGAAGTCTTCTGTAATGATGAGCCGTAAGACTGAGGATCCATTTGCAGCTTTAATATATAATCTCGGAAACAACAGGCAGAGTTCAGTACCGGTAAACACGACAGTGTAGGAAAGGCAAAAACGTAGTCAGAACAACAGGCAAAAGGTCAGGGCAGGCAGAAATCAGTCGTGAGGCAAAATACAGAAACAGATCAAAAACCAGAAACAGGAATAATCAGACAACGCTCAGAATGATAGCCGCAGCAAATCAAGACTTCGCAATGGGATCAAGTTCGTTTGCTTATTTAAGTGCGCCAGCTGATAGAGAACAGCTGGTGCACTGATTAGGCTGAGCGGGGTGTAGTGGGAAGTGTAGTCCGGGAGCGCTTAGTACTCCGGAGACGATTCTCTCCGTTGTGGGTGCGGAGGTGAGGCAGGTGTGCTGATCATGACACTTTTGTTAGAAGACAGAGGTTCGAAGGACACCTGCATTCAAGGTAAGACCAACTCTGATAGTTGATCTTGTGTTGTCAACATAACCCGTGCAAACTAGGACACATTCCTTAGTGGGATTGTAGAAGGGTTTCCTACACAATCCGAAAACATGTGTCACTAAGGGACATGTATGTCAGTATAAATTGCTGTTAAAAAATGTCAATCTTTCTTTCAACACTAGATGGTAGCATAACTGCATTTATTTTGCTGCTGCCTGCATGGTCTGTCTAGAACCGCTCACTGCAGCACGAGCCTTTAAAGTCAGTGTGGGAATGAGGAAGTAATGATGAAGAACTATTTTAAAGCTGAAGAAACAAGAAGCTAAAGAAGCAAAGAGAGAGTGAGTTGAGGAATGTATACAAAATGTTACACAGAATACACACACATTCAAGTTGAGAAGAGGAGGTGGTCCTGTTTCATGTCACTATGTACTACGTCAGCTATATATGATTAAAATAACAATAAAAACTTGACACCCAAGTTCTAGTTCTGGCTCTCGGATTTTACACCTATACCTTAATTAATGTTTAATTATACAAACTCATCAGCACATCAGCTAGCAAAGATTAGCTGTGATATGTATTTAGAGTTTTTTTTTTGTTTATGATTTGTTTAATATTAAGAACAAGCAAAATTCATTGATAAAATTATTGAATTTACAAAGCATTAAACTGAAGCAAAGCCTCAGCATCCTCATTCTATTTCCCATGCATCTGAAGAGGTGGAGTTTATTCTTGGTCCAGTTCCTCTTTCTGTGGTGGGTTACAATGCACAGTAAATATCACAGCTACTGTATCAGAAGCACTTGTCTAGACTACATTTATTAAAGTGAGTTTTCCCATCCAGTTTAATGTAAAGAAATGCTTTTAGAAATTTTATTCCAATACCAGTGCCCCAGCAGAAAACAGCATGGTTAAACTTTCCTACTAGTCCCATGTGTCTCTACACTAACAAAATACCAAAAACTAATAATCAAATTCAAACATCAGAATGACTTTTAAAGATGAACACAAATTGAATTTATTAACAAAATAAGTGAGCAAAATAAAATACCACTTATTTATAAACTCACATTAAGTAAAAATGGATGAAATATAACAGTTGGGATGAAGGTTCACTAACTTCTACTTAAGACAATGTCACACCTTATCAAGATTAAATGTGAATTAAATGTTTAGCTTTAAACACTAAAAAAATTGTGTCTACCATGCCACCAAAAGTATGGGATCACTATAATTTTTTAACAAATTGTCTAACAATAAACACACAAACAAGTATAAACAAATTAAATAATTATCTGAGTTATATGAGGTCACTACATCTCTCTCAGACACATTACATCGTTTTCTTTTTCCCGCTTCTCTCTTTCCCACCTCTCCTGTTCCCACGTCTTTCCACCCCCACCAGCTTCATTATCTAACTTGGGATTCACACAACCTGTGCAGTCAATCATCCCAATATAAACATTCTATTGCATAGAAGTTTCTAGAACACAAGGACACATTAACATACAAAGTACGTACATTTGTGTATATCAAGTTCCCAGCATTGTATGTGCAACAAAAAATACAGTCCGTACATGAACATTCAAGTGAACGTTCAACATTTCGAGTGTGTTAGATAAAAAGGTTACAACTTCAACCTGCCATAAGAGTAGAGATACACAATCTGTGTTGGGGTCAGGGTGTAGCTACAGGACATGTAAAGCACATCATTGGTTGAGCCTAAAACAATTATGGTGCCACTGATCATAGCACTAACATAGTAGATATAAAAATTATTCTTATTAAAAAAAAACTTCTGTTACAGATGTTTCTGTTACGAAAGCGGGAACAAATCACTCCCATTCTCACGTCTCTTCACCGGCTACCATTATAGGATTCAGGATTAATGGGTCAGCACCAAGTTATTTATCAGATTTGATTAATCTGTATGCTCCATCAAGAGCACTAAGGTCTTGCCTGAAAACTTATTTTTACAGTCTGACTGTTAGGACTCAGCCGGGACTTTGGCCACGTGCATGTGCTTATGTTCTTCGTCACGTGTCTGCCCTGCCCTTGTCTGCTCCTTCCGTTTCCACACACCTGTTTCCCATAGTCATTACCTCGTCTATATAACCGTGCCGCGTTGCCTTGTGCAGCGCGGAATACACTGTTGTCTTTGTCCTGTCTAGTCTATTTCATGTTTCGTGTTTCCGCATTAATAAACCCACTTTGATTTGAGCTATCCTGCGTTTGGGTCCGTTTCTGCCCCGAGTCATGACACTGACTTTCGATGCCATGTGAGAGCTGCTTTCTTTTATTGTGTCTTAAGTGTGTTTCTATGTGTTTGTATTTATGAACATGTTTCCTTTTGTATGTACAGCACTTTGACAAACACTTGTTGTTTTTAAAAAAAAGTGCTTTAAAAATAAACTGTGACTTTGATTTTGACAGGTCTTAGTGATGTTTAAAAAAAAAGATAACAGACCACATCTTTTCCTCCTTTTATGTGATATAGTAACTAACAAGACTGAATTGAGAAAAGAAATGTTTTAGGGAAACAAGAATGAAAGGAAACTTACAATAACTTGCTTGCATAATTGCAAATCCCTTACACACCCCTTAACTAAATTGATGCAGCACCTTTTGCTTATAATACAGAGTCTATCTAAGTCTGGCTATAAGTCTACCAATTTAGCACCTTTCAATTTGCCTCTCTGTATTAGTTTCTGTTTTGTTTGCTGCCTGCACTTGTCTGTACCTCCATCATTGGATAATCATTTAGTTTTCCTCATTACCCTACAGAGTTTTCACAAATTTCTGCATCCTCATAGTAATTGTCCACATCATGTCTTTGTTCCTCAGCATCAACGTTAATATAGTCATCATCTGCAGCACTTCTTTGTTCAGCCTCTACATTAATGTAGTCATTATCCGAGTCCTCAGAATCATGTCTTTGTTCCTCAGCATCAACATTAATATAGTCATCATCTGCATCACTTCTTTGTTCAGCCTCTACATTAATGTAGTCATTATCCGAGTCCTCAGAATCATCCTTCTGGTAGAAAATGGTTTCTGCCTCTGCTTGGTGACACTCATATGTCTTTTTAGCACCTACAAATTAATTGTGACAAAATACACACAAGTTTACAGATAATTTTTGAGATAAAAATTCAATTTCCACAAGAATAATTCAAGTAATACATAAAAACACTTGTGTTGTGCTGTTATACAAAACTAATCAACGATGTTGATTACATCCTAAATGTTTTTAGTATTTTTATGCATCAGAAATTTGCAATATTTAACTTTTTATGAATTAAACAATGAAATATAATTTTTATTAATTTTAGGTTTTTTTTATTATTATTTTATAATTTGTAATGGTGCAGGTGCAACAATGCTTGGCAACCCTAACCCTAACCCATTCATTCTGCATGCAATGCTCCCTTGTATTGGAAATTGAACCCTCCAGTTTCCTACAAAGAGGGATAAGAAAGCTTATATGGTTGCCCTACTAACAGGCAAGTTCTGGCAGGGGCAACGGCAGTGTGGTAGCATCATCCGCAAAACGACCCCATGGTTGCCACACTACAAAGCAGTTTTGACCTCTCCTCTCCTCTGAATGCGCCAGGGTGCCCACTCAGTAACTAATTACACTATTGACTATGAGTATCTTGTGATGCCCCTGCAGTCTTTTAGCACTTTATCAATGAGGCTCTCACGGAGACACTGAACCACTATGTGTTCTCCTATCTTGACATCATTTGAATCCTAAGTAGCTCCCTTAAGGAGCAGATGGCACATGTTCACCGGGTCCTTCAGCTAAAGAAATCACATGAGCAATATTTCCTTCTTTGGCTTTGTCGTATCAAATTAAGGGATGAGTATGAACCCTGTTAAGTCTAGGGCAGTCAGGGAATAGCCTCAGCCCACCTTGGTTTGGGGAAGTCCAGTGGTTTCTGGGTTGTACATACTTCTTCTGGCATTTTGTGAAGAGTTTGAGAACCCTGATCAGTCCACTGTGTGCTTTGAGCAAGAAAATTTTGGGCAAGTTTGTACAGACACCCGAGGCACAGGAAGACATTCCAACATTGGTGTGGGAGCTGTCCTATCCCAACAATCTGGTTCCAAAAAAGGAGCTGCACCCTGTGCATACTTCTCTGACAGGCCAATGGCACCAGAAAGAAATGATGACATAGGGGACCATGAGCTCCTAGCTGTCAAGTTGGTCTTGGAGGAGTGGAGGTATTGGTTATAGAAGGCCAAGAATCTGTTCCTCATTCTCACAGACCACAAGAACATGACCTATATTCAGCAGGCCAAGTGGCTTAATCCATGGCAGGCCAGGTGGTCCTTGTTCTTTTTTCTGGTTTAACTTCATTCTATCATTTAAACCATATCATTTAAATTTAAAAAGGGTCAAAGAACATTAAATCAGATGTGCTGTCCAGCAGAGGACCCCTAACCCATAATTCCATCTCTCAAATTCGCAGACCCACTGCACTGGGGTTTGAAAGATGTGGTCCACCTGGCACTCCAACAGGAGCCCCAACAGCTGTTCGACCTATAGCGTGGCCCGGAACAAGGAGCCTTCAAACCCATCCACATGGTCTACTTCAAACCCTTCCCATACCAATGCGTCCATTGCCTCACTTTCCCTTTACTTTGTCACTGGCCTACCAGTGTGTCAGGGAATGATCAACAATCCCTCAACATGGGGAAAACATGTAATGTGGGTAGAGAATGTACATAAAACACTATCAAACTCGGCTTTGGGCATATTACCTTTTGAATGCCAGTTTGGCTACCTTACCCTAAGGAGAAAGAGCTAGGGGTCCTGGAAGCCAAACAAATGGTGGCCCAGTGTTGTAAGGTCTGGCAGAAGGCCAGAACAGCCTTGCCGGCAGCTGCCCAGAGGTGAACACATGTGGCTAATCGCACACTTGTGGGTCCGATCACAGCACATACTGGAACCAGTCTGCAGTCATGGTTATATCAGGAGCTGTTCCTAGGGGCACGGGTACTGTAACTTTGCAGGGGTTGCTCCACACCTGTGCGGCTGCTATTTAAACCTCATAGTATTTTCAGTCAGCGTGTGGACATAGTCTGTGCTACAGTATTAGCATGCTAGCTGCATTCATTCATTCATTCATTTTCTACCGCTTATCCGAACTTCTCAGGCATCATCAGGCATCAAGGCAGGATACACCCTGGACGGAGTGCTAACCCATCACTGAGATGCCAATCAACCTACCATGCATGTCTTTGGACCGGGGGAGGAAATCGGAGAACATGCAAACTCCACACAAAAGGCGGAGGCGGGAATCGAACCCCCAAACCTGGAGGTGTGAGGCAAAAGTTCTAACCAGTAAGCCACCATGCCCCCATGCTAGTGGCACTTAGAGTTAATTTTCTTGAGCTTAGGACTTTCAAAGATACTAAAGAAACTTGCCCTTGCATAAACCTTCACCATGTCACTAATACATACTATTTAAAATATCTATTTATATGGACTTTACCCCTTGGAAGCTTTGGTTTAGGTTGGTGCAACAGAAAAATGATCATAAATTACAGTCAGCTGTAAGATAATGTACAAACATTATTGAGTAAAACATAATTATACTTGTTCCATCTTAGAATTGATTTTTTTTAATACATTGAAACATTTCTGAGTTTTGATAACTCACGCTGTGAATCTCTCTTTGTGTCACTCTGAAGTTTCTGTCTTTTCTGTGACTTCACAAAGCTAATGATGACTGGAACTAAGATGAGAAGCAGTCCTGCTGTCACCCCGATACCAATGTATGGAGCTAGAGATGCTGAACGATAAATCAGTAAGTTCTTTAAATACTCAACGGCAAAACACAAAAAATAGACATCGTTTTAATATACCTTTCACAGCAACAAAAAGGGGTTCAGTGGCAATGGAGTTAAAGGTATGTGAAGACACTTTAACTTCATAAGTACAGCTGTACTTTCCCTGATGATCAAAATCTGCTTCGGGAAAAAGGAAGACAGCTGAGTGGTTAACAGCTGACTGAATTCTGGAGGTGTTGGATCCACTAAAGCCCAAATGGAAGGAACCTCCTGCATACTGAGGGTCAGTGGAGCAGATGATGGAGAAGCCATAGCCCTTGATCAATTCTGGTCCTTCAGGCCCATAGCGGTACCATCCATTAGCAGCAATGAAAGAGATATTTGGCTGCTGCAAGTTCACTAAAAGAAAACAGACTTGATTTGTCAGGATTTAAAATCTAAATCTATTAGCCAATTAATGTGTCTTGAATAAATGTCTAGAGAATATCACTCACCTACAGTGATGTTAATGGAGTTGCTCCTAGATGATGTAGAGTTACTTTCCTTGTATGAGTAGTCACAGGTGTACTGACCCTGATGTAAGGCATCTACAGTCAGAGTAAATGTTGTTGTAGTCTCTGCAGTTTGGTTCTTTATCAATTTCCCAGTTTTATACAAACTGAAGTCTACAGAGATGCATGGACTGGGTGTGGTACATTTGAACTGCAGGACTTCTCCAGGTGAAACCACAGCGTTTGGGGAGATCCGAGTCAGTGTTGGACTCTGCATGTCTTAAAGAAATATGTTTCATAATATTGTAAATGTATTCATTTTAAAAGGGGTACAAAATAAACACAAATAAATGCATACATACAAATAAACAACAAGAACTTACTTGAGCAAACAACACCTGCATCTGCATGACCTCCACAGTACTTTACTCCAAATCTACTGTGTGAACACTGATCTATGTAGCTCTCAGTTCCTTTACACTGAACATTACCCAGCCAGGTTGGTTCACTTCCCTGACCAATGCGGGAATATTGACTGAAATGAATATTGATTCAATATGCCTGACCTCTCAGACTGAGAATAAATCTCATTACTGTATAGAATATTATACCATTTGACCTCATATGAATCAACTTCTCTCATTTCTAAACCTTTATCAATAAAGATTTTAGGACTTTCACATAATAAATAATAAATATAATCTGCATTATATTATTAAATGTAACTCAGTATTAACACCTTTCAAATTCAGTTCATTACTATTTTAAGAAACCCACCACCTCGTCTCTGTTCATAGGTTAACAAATTTATTTCTAAGGACTATTATTGCCGCTCCAAAGAGAGGGAGAGAAGAAAGAAAAGCTATGTAAATATACACAGCCTGACCTCTCAGACTGAGTTAATATATGAAATGACAGAAGTTTTATTTATAAATTATTTTTGTTTGTAGCAGTTAGCTTGAGATATAAAAAGAAATAACATTAGAAACAAACTAAAATGTTCAGTCTGATAAATAATTAATTTAAATATCCTAACAAAATTCAATACACAGTCCCAACCGAACAATCAAATATGTGTTAGGTATCTACAGTAAAAAATGTAGTGTGGCACTACATTTCTACACATTTTACCAGAAAATTACTGCATTCAAGGCACAATGTTTAACATGCAGGTTTTACACAAAAATATTTAAGCCTGATAAGTGCAGGACACAAAAGATGTAATAAGAAATGGCTGTTTAATTTGACTCAATGAAAAATTATTTTCTAAAAAGATGTAGATGCACAGTGAGACATTTCTAGACTAGACTAGCCTTCACTCCCCATGAATATCACAAAACACTGCATACAGTGAAAACCCCACAAGACCTGCTGTACTGGAGATGCTCTGATCCAGTTGTCTAAACATCACAATTGGCCACAAATATTAAAGTTACTTATTAAAGTAACTCAGACACTTATTCATGCCTGCTTTTCATGTTTCCCACATCACCGTGAAAAGCTGACTGTTCTAAAATATCTCTCTGATGCCAATTTAACAAGATAATAAATGTTATTCACTTCACATATCAGTGGTTTTAATGTTTTGCCTGATCGGTGTACAACAGCTCAGAAACCCACAGCACTGTTGAACTTCCACAAATAGTAATTAATATTCTATGACAGCTTTATAATAATGTCTTTGTACTAATGCTGTAATTTCTATATCATCTCATCTCTAATGTAAATAACAGGACTCAAATTAAAAAGATGTTCCACATCATTAAATGTTACTCTAAATAAATAAACTGTATGATGTGTCTTCTGTTAACTAATCAAAGAAAAATAATTGATGTCAGATTGTTATTGTATAAATCACTTAAATAATCCTATAACAGCATTCACCCCTAGCTTTACTGGATGGCAAACAATAAAAGAGGTGTATTTTTCTGTATAATATTTTAGCTCTCCAATCTGAATGCCAAAATGACAGAATATACAATATAAACATAATAACACTGATGACAAAGTCATAATATAAAACTAATTACCTGAGCAAGTAACACCAGCATCTTCACCATGGTTACAGTCGTTTACTCCAAATCCTCTGTGAGTGCACTGTGTGATGGTGCTTTCATTTCCAAAACAAGCAACATCATCCAGCCATATTTCACCACATCCCTGACCAAAGTGGGCACTTTGATGAGCAGTGACAGCTTTACCACATCCAATCTGTCTACACACCACCTCTCTATCATTCAGGTCCCAGTAGTCATCACACACTGTTCCCCACTGGCCATTATGCAGGATCTCTACTCTACCAGAGCAGGAGTCGCTGCCACCAGCGAGTCGTATGTTAGTGCCATCTAAAACAAACATCAGAAAGCATGTTCATTGTTGTGATAATGGTGGGTAGTATGGATGATGAAGGAAATGAATTGTTAACTTCATGCTCATTAGATGAACCTTATCAATGAAATCTACACCAGGTTACGTATGTAACCCGGTTCCCTGAGAAGGGAACGAGACGCTGCGTCAGTGCTGACGCTATGGGAATGCTTCCTTGAGGAAGTTGTGTCTGAAGCTCTGTGTGCACACACGCCATTTAATGGCTCGGAAAGGACACGTGACGGAGTAATTACTCACCAGCAAGTCCATATAAGGGCATCTACGTCACGCTGCTCCAGCTCTCTTTGTCTGAAGGAAGCGCGAACGGATGCCTGGGACGTGGCCAGCAACGCAGCGTCTCGTTCCCTTCTCAGGGAACCGGGTTACATACGTAACCTGGTGTAGTTCCCTTTCGAGGGAACTCGATGCTGCGTCAGTGCTGACGCTATGGGAATGCCAATACCCACGCCGCCACGCACCGGTCGATGACTGCGCCAGAGGCCGTGAGAGAGCACGAGCAGACTGGGAACAGCACATCATAGGCCCCGCAGTACCTGGGACCCTGGAGTGGGGTCCAAGTCCAGGTCATAGAATCTGATAAAGGTGTGCAGAGAGGACCATCCTGCCGCAGCACAAATATCTTCAATGGGGACACCCCTGGCCAAGGCACTGGATGAGGCGATACCCCTAGTGGAGTGGGCCCTGATGCCAAGAGGTGAGGCATGACCGCGCACCTCATAGGCCTGAGTAATGGCCTCCACCACCCAGTGCGCCAGGCGCTGTTTGGAAACCGGATTACCCCTATTCCGGCCCCCAAAACAGACAAAAAGGGCGAAGGAGTTACGCGACGAGCTAGAGCGGTGGACGTAAGTCCTCAGGGCCCTTACCAAGCAAAGCAAGTGCAGCCTCTCCTGCTCCGCCGACTCATGGGGCGGGGGACAGTAGGCCTGCAGGATGATAGGACATCCAGCCATCCTGGGCACCTTAGGGACATATCCTGGCCTGGGGTGCAGGATAGCCTTGGACATGCCGGGGGCAAACTCTAGGCAGACGGGGGCGATCGACAAAGCCTGCAAATCCCAGACTCTCCTGAGAGAGGCCAAAGCAAGAAGCAGAGCCGACTTCAGGGTCAGAAACTTCTCAGAGGCTGACTCCAAGGGCTCAAAGGGGGCTTCCAGCAGCCCCTCCAGGACCACAGAGAGGTCCCATGAAGGAAGGCGTGGCCTAGAGGAAGGCCTCAGCCGCCTGACACCACGCAGAAAGCGAGAGACCAAAGGGTGCCTACCCAAGGAGGCCCCAAGCACAGGTTCGTGGTTCGCGGCAACTGCAGCCACGTACACCTTTAGAGTAGACGGGGACAGGCCCCGAGAAAAGCAAGACTGCAGGAACTCCAGCACTGTACCAACCGGGCAGTGAACTGGATCCTGAGAGTGCTCGTCACACCAAAGGCGAAAAAGCCTCCACTTCAGAGCATACAGTTTCCTAGTGGAGGGAGCCCTAGCATTTAGCAGAGTCTCTGTCACCTCAGTTGAGAGGCCTGCGTCTAGGAGCTGGTCCCCCTCAGGGGCCAGACCCAAAGCTTCCACATCTTGGGGCGGGGGTGAAGAATAGCCCCCTGCGCCTGAGAGAGGAGATCCCTCCTGACGGGAACCTCCCATGGAGTGCCATTCAGGAGGGAGACTAGGTCCGTGAACCAAACCCGAGAGGGCCAACGGGGGGCAACTAGGAGAAGGTTGACCCGGTCATGGCGCACTCTGGCTAGGACTTGCGGGAGCAGAGCTACCGGGGGGAAGGCGTACAGACGGAGCCTCAGCCACGTCCATACCAGGGCATCCAGGCCCAACGGGGCCGGGTGAGAGAGGGAGAACCACAGCGGACAGTGGGTCGACTCCTCTGAGGCGAACAAATCCACTTCCGCCCGGCCGAAAATCTGCCAGATTCGCTCCACCACGTGAGGGTGAATACGCCACTCCCCGGGCCTCAGCACCTGCCTTGACAGGAAGTCTGCCTCCCGATTTACACACCCTGGTATAAAAACCGCTCTTAGCGAAAGAAATCTGCCACGCCAACCTGAACAGGGGGTGTGAACGCAGACCGCCCTGATGGTTGATATAGGACACCACCGCGGTGCTGTCTGTTCGCACTAGGACAGGACAGCCCTTGAGGTGCGGGAGAAAGTGTTGCAATGCTAGAAACACAGCCCTCATCTCCAGACAATTTATGTGCCATGAGAGACAGGGGCCCTCCCATAGACCCTGGGCCGGGTGGCCGTCTAAGGCTGCGCCCCAGCCCGAGAGCGAGGCGTCCGTCGAAAGAGTCCTGCGACGGTGACACACCCCTAGAATGGGACCCAAGGCCAAGAACCGGGGTCTTTTCCACATAAGGAGGGTACGAAGCCCACGGCGCGTAACCCGTAAAACCCTGAGGGGATGCCCGCGAGAATGAAAGCCCGCCCCCTTGAGCCAGAGCTGGAATGACCTCATTTGAAGCAGACCCAAAGGAATAATGTTGGCTGCTGCTGACATGAGGCCGAGCACCCTCCGTGCCTCGGCAACAGAGAGGCTGCGGCCTAGCCAAATAGCTTTCACCGCTGACAAGATGGAGGACCCGAGTGGGAGACAGATGTGCCCGCATCGTGGTGGAATCCCAAACCACCCCCAGAAAGGTGGTTCTCTGAGAAGGAGAAAGCACACACTTTCCTGGGTTCAGCCTGAGTCCTAAGGACCTCATGTGGGCAAGCACAGCATCTCGATGCCTGGCTGCCATAGCCTCTGACTGGGCCAGAATGAGCCAGTCGTCCAGGTAGTTCAGTACACGGATGCCCTGGAGACGCAATGGTGCCAGGGCAGCATCCATGCACTTCGTGAACGTGCGTGGTGAAAGGGCTAGGCCAAAGGGAAGGACACGATACTGGTACGTTTCGCCCCCGAAAGCGAACCTGAGAAACTTCCTGTGCTCCGGCAGAATGCTTATGTTGAAATAAGCATCCTTGAGTTCGATCGTGACAAACCAGTCCTCGTATCTGATCTGGGACACGATCATCTTGAGCGTGAGCATCTTGAACTTGTAAGTCTTCAGAGTACAGTTCAGAGCCCGCAGGTCCAGAATTGGACGCAGCCCCCCGTCCTTCTTGGGAACAACAAAATATCGACTGTAAAAGCCGGAGTCCCGCTCTGGGAGGGGAACATGCTCTATGGCCCCTTTCTCCAGAAGTGAGAGGAGTTCCTCCCGGAGGAACACCGCCTGGAGCCCACCCACATTTGTGGGCAACACACCCTGAAAACACGGAGGACGGGAGGAAAACTGGATCCTGTACCCCTTTTCTACAGTATTCAGGACCCACTGAGACACCCCTGGCAGAAGTTTCCATGCTGCCAGGCTGCCTGACAGTGGTGTCAAACTTGTGCAGACCTCCCGGGTGCCCTGAAACAGCGCACCGTCAGGCGCAAACCCGGGAAGATCCGCACAAGAAAGGGGAGCCGACACAGGCTCCACTGCCCCCGAAACGACAAAGGCGGCCGGGCTGGAAGTAGGGGGAGCGTCTCTGAATAGGGCGCTCCCAGGAGCCCCTGCCCTCGGGCATCAGGACTCCTTCGTGGCCCGCTTGGCTGAGAGGACAGACCTAAGGTCTTCTCTCACCGGACGGGTCCGGGCCCGGGCATGTGAACCGGCCTCCCTAGTTTTAGATGGGGGGGCACGGGCCGCCACACTAGCTATTCTCACTGCCCTGAGTGAGCTAGAAGAGGGGGGGTGGCTAGATGATGGCCCAGGCTGCTCCCCACGGCGAGGAAGAAACTACTTGAACGCCGCTGACTGGCGTTTCACCTCCTGATGCCTGTCGACGACAGTACTAACTGCGTCACCGAACAAGCCCTGAGGTGAAACTGGGGCGTCCAGGAGAAAGGACTTATCCTTCTCCCTTATGCCCGTCAAATTAAGCCACAAGTGCCTCTCCGTGGCAACCAGCGCAGCCATAGTACGGCCTATAGAGCGGGCCGTCTGCTTCGTGGCACGGAGCACGAGATCAGTGGCGCGGTGGAGCTCGGACACCGCCTGAGGTCCCAGCCCTTCACCGCCATCCAGCTCTGCTAGCAGATCAGCCTGGTAGGCCTGCAAGACCGCCATGGTGTGCAGTGCTGCACCCGCTTGACCCGCTGCCTCATAGGCCTTACCCACAATGGCCGAAGTGGTCCTACATGGCTTGGATGGAAGGGCAGGTTTTCTCCATGTGGGCGATGCAGGGGAGAGATAACTGGCCAGCGTCTCTTCAACCCTCGGCATCGTTCTATACCCATGGTCTTCAAGCCCCATAATGGCTGAATAGTCTGACATGGCTGGAGAAAATACATGCGCCGAAAAGGGATTTTTCCAAGACCTTGATACCTCAGTATGGAGGTCTGGAAGAAATGGCAGACGCCTGCGTGCAGGTGGCTGATGGCCTGAAGTGAGAAAGCGGTCGTCCAGCTTAGAATGGGCGACACCAACAACCTCCTCAGGCCAATCTAAATTCAGCTTCTCAACAGCCCGAGTTATTACCTTGAGGAGCTCCTCGAACGCGACTGATTGCGTCGGCCGTTCTGAGGTGGAAAGCCCCTCCCCTTCGACATCGAGCTCCTCAGAGCCGGACGCGGAAAGCAGCATGCTCTCTTCCGGGTTGGGAGAAATCGCAGCGCGAGCTCCCGAATGCAAAACCGAGCGATCGGAGTCAGGGGAGAGGGCAAGAGAAAGGATAACACACGTCTCTTGCTCCGCCTCCACTAACTCAACTTGGGAACCCCATGATTGAAGCCGCCGCGCTGCCTCGGCAGACGCAGGACCCGAACCACGAGGCTCAGCCGAAGCTGAAAATACAGCCAGGCGGGATCGGAGCGTGCGGAGAGGGAATCCCTCACAATGCACGCAGCCGGCTCCCTCGAGAGCCGACCGGGCATGCTCCTCTCCCAAACACACCACACTAAGAGAATGCGCGTCGCCCGCCGTGATAAAGCGGGGGCACGGATGCACGCATCTCTTAAAGTGCTTAGACTGTAACATTTTGCCTAGTCTTTCCCTATTTTTTCTTTCCCTGCACTTGACAGACAGACAAATGACACACATACACAGAGCGCTTCCTGAAGACAAAGAAAGCTGGAGCAGCGTGACGTAGATGCCCTTATATGGACTTGCTGGCGAGTAATTACTCCGTCACGTGTCCTTTCCGAGCCATTAAATGGCATGTTTGCACACAGAGCTTCAGACACAACTTCCTCAAAGAAGCATTCCCATAGCATCAGCACTGACGCAGCGTTGAGTTCCCTCGAAAGGGAACCAACTTCAAAACCCTGCTCTCATATTCCCATAGAAGAAATCAATGGATGAGAAAGAATCAGACTCTATACCAAGACAGAAATGACGAATGGATCAAGATCAAGAATATTAAAATGATTAAGTTTTCTTTCTTTCTTTCTTTCTTTCTTTCTTTCTTTCTTTCTTTCTTTCTTTCTTTATTTATTTTTCTTTCTTTGCTTTTAAATTATTAATTTATAATTAATAATATTGCTTGTGTGTTAAAAGATTAGATGTGCTGAGTATGCTATTTGTAGGCTCTTAAAAAAAAAGCAACCCTCAGTGCTCAGAAAGATACCGCTGACAGTAATCTATAAAGGGAAACCACAACACTCATGGGGGAGGGACTTAGTTAGTAAGATGATATCATTGCAAGCTGATGCTTTTTGAAAGTAATGCATACCATAAAGAATACAACTGGTCACTGACCACAGGGTTACCAGTTTTGGGAAAGAGGAATGGAAAGTAATGTTGGTTTTAAAGTCACTAAGAATGCTGTATTGGTGAAAGCCTTGGAAATTTTAAAAGCTTGTCTTGAATTACATTGTGTGTGCATTCTAGTGTAAACAAGCTGTGCATGTTACACTTGGAGAGTTTTTCTTGGTTTGTTATAACCTTTGCATTTTAATTACTTTTACTTATTCTAATAATGTTTGTTTATTTGAAGGAGATTTCATTTGTAAATTTCTTTTATTTTACTTTACATATATTACACACATTTATCTACAGTATATTACACTACTTTTAATAAAAACAAGGCCTCCCGTTTTGAGGACCATGAAATGACAAAAAGGTCTAAGTCAGCCTTCATTTAAAGATTCAAACAATAGAGTAAGCAGAAGAACTTAAAGAGGATCCTTGTTAGAAGACTGAGGGACTTCGAAGGACACCTGTGTTCAAGGTAAGACCAACTCTGATAGTTAATCTTGTGTTTTCAACACTAACTCATGTAAAACAAGGACACATTACTTAGTGGGATTTTGGAAGGGTTTCCTATGCAATCTGGAAACATGTGTCACTAAGGGACACGTACATCAGTATAAATTACTTCATGATGTTAATTAAGCATAATGAATCTTATTACTGTATAGAATATTATAGCATTTGCCCTCATATGAATCCATTTCTCTAATGTCTAATCCTTTATCGATAATGATTTCAGGACTTTCACATAATGAATAAGAAATATAATCTGCATTATATCATTAATATAACTCAGTATTAATACCTTTCAAATTCAGTTCATTACTATTTTAAGAAACCCACCACCTGCTAACTCTAGCTTTAATGCTAACTCTAGCTCTAGGAGGTGGAGATTTGTGTACACTTAATTAAGGAGTAAGAAAATAGAAATGTTGCTAAACACACCTACTTTTGTTTAATGCACCTTTGCTATCTATAGTTTATAGTTTTCAGAGTTGGATGTCTGATCTAGAGAGAAAAGTAAGTTGATTTAAATGAAAATTAGACTTACCAGCCAGCAGAGAAGCTCTAAGAACACCGACTGTAGAGAGAAATAAAGAAGAGGAAGTTCATGAAGCCAGAACTCCAGAACAATCAGAACTGTCCATTTTATTAGTAACACTAGTTTGTATGAGTCTGTACTCTTATCCTGTTGTAGCCCATTCACCTCAAGGTTTGATATGTTGTGCCTATTGAGCTCAGGCGGCATCAGCAATGAGCAGGAATTTGTCCACCCAAAGTTTTTTTATTTTATGGAAAACAAAATACAGAAAATAACAGCATGGTTTTTGAATCAGATGGAGGTGAAAGACAATGGACATTGATCTGTCTGTCGCAGCCCAGCCCACAGTAACCTTTTGTGAAAAATATTAAACATTTTACAAAATGTTTATGATTATTCTATTAGATTTTTGTTAATGTTAAATTCAGATTCAATTCATCTGTATAGCACTTTTAACAATTCCCATTGTCTCAAAGCAGTTTTACAGAAGTATATATATATATATATATATATATATATATATATATATATATATATATATATATATATATATATATATATACTGTATAAAAATAAGAATGAAAATAAATATATGAATACACACAATTAAAGTTTAAAATAAATTTAAAAATATTTATATATTTATTTAAAATTTAAAATACTATAAATCCATCCTTATCCCTAAAGAGCAAGCCAGAGACTTCAGTTAACCTGCTTTGTAAATGTCTTCATCCGGAGAATGTTTTCACATTAAAATAAATATTTAAATTCTGGCATCATCCAAAGCATAGTAAGAAATTTCTAGATTGAAAATAGAAATAGATATTATTTTTTTAAAAATATCCTAAGTTATTTACTTTAGGGGTGCTAAGCACCCAATGAGCCCCATTGCCACCACCCACCCTCTTTTCACACAACAACAAAAATATGTCTATTGAAAAAAAACTTTATCATTTTAACATTGATTCAACTAACTCCAAAACTCAGATTTTTTTTCTTTTTTCTTTGAGACCTTTTCAGAACACCAGCTTAATTGTGAGAGTTCACACAGACAGCCCCCTGTAACAAACACAAAACCTTGTTCACTCGGTTGGTTTTCCTGACCGTTAACTCCATGTGTCTCCTTTTGTATCAACAGTCATCAGATTCAACTTTATTGTCATTGATCAAAGTAACAGGTACTTGGACAACAAAATGTAATTCATCTTCTGTAAATTATTTACAAATGGCCATCTATCAAATTAACGATAAACTTTAACAAGAGATGCACGTATGCACTACACAGGTACGCAGTTTATTTGTCGCACTGCTGTTTCTGTTTCATGCTCTAGAAGTTAATAAACAGAACTGCATGCGTCTTGTGGAAGAACATTGTAATCGGTGCTACTTATCTCCGTTTATGACTATGGACGAGTCACCCAGGTCCTGTGCTACTCCACAGCGGCGGCGACGCGCTGGACTAAAATAGTCCGAAAATGTTTTCATTTTCATCCTTAACACACATTTCATACCACAAACTACTGAGTATGTTTTGGATATTATTTAACCTTGTAAAAGATGAACAAAAATTTAAGAAAAACAACATTTCTTACTCCACGTTTTAGGGGTGCTGAGCTCCTTTTTAGGGGTGCTGAAACACCTCTAAAAAGGTGCTTGCCTCGTCCATGCCAAAGGATATACTTCACACGTAAAATGTGGAAATTATACAATAACATTAACCAAAAGACAAACGCATTGATATAAATGTTGAATTTAATGTGAGGTGAAGATTCATCATCCTCGTCCTTAAGATTTAAAATTTGATGCTAATTACAACATTCCCTGCTGCTTTCTTCTCACAATGAAACTCATGAGGTAATGACAAATGATGTTTTATGTTTCTTCACGCAACCAAAGAGGTGGTTTATTTATGGTCAGTTCCTGTTAAAGTGAGCCAAAAAACCTCAAACTATTTTTGCTACATAAAAAACTTGCACTCTTGTCATGGTGACACTCTTAAACAAAGTGTTGACCAGTTCCTTGTTCTAAAAAAAGCAGAAACCATAAAACTAAGATTGAAACAACAACATTAGCAACACTGCAAGTGCATGCAAAGAAATTCTGCAAGGTTTAAAGCAACACTTCAGAAAGTCTGCTTGTGAGTGTGAAGTTGAACTGAAATTTATCCTTCATGATATGATTTGTCTGATTTCCTCCTTTACTTCCTGTCAATTCCTATTTAAGGGTGTTTTCAGGTTTTAGATATCATGAAGAGTTTAATGATGAGAAAGTGTAAAACCTACCGAATTGTACAATCCAAGGAGAAGAGCTGATCAAATGACACAGAAAAGCCATTTGGTCATAGACAATCCAGTAACCAGAAAAAGTCTGAAGTAAATGTACACAAATTAATTTTGTGTTTAAATCCACATTTGTCATTTAGTTGAAGCTTTCGTCATTTTGTGGACAATAAATTCAAATGTCTGACTGAAGCTGACTTCTTAAGACAAATGATGATTTTTAGAAAATGTAAAAGCTCAACAAATACTTAAATAATTTTGTTTACATTTCAGGTTAGTGATTTTGTATCAGTAACAATGAATGTTTTTCTAGTTAGTTAAAGAAGCCTATTTTCTCTGCAACAACTCGACACTAAGCATTTTATTATCAACCAGCACTAGAATCAAATTTATCATCTTTCTGAAATGTTGAACTTATTCCATCATGTTCATTTGTGACAAAAAATAAAATAAAAATAAGACCACTTTTCTTTCCAGAACGGCCTTCGTGTTTCCTTAAATATAACACATGGTGGTGTTTGAGAGAAAAAAACCCAAATGTGTGAAAGCAACAACTCAAGAAATGTGTGTTGGTATAAAACGATCTACACCTAAATGATCACTGTTTAAATTCAATTCTATAAATTCGAGTTGCATGAAAGAATAGAGCTTATTTCATTATGATCAGAAATACACACAAAACATCAGTCTGTAATAAAAATTATTTTCATCATCATCATCATCCAGTTCACGGTACAAGAGAAACAATATTTGTGCGTTTGAATGTGTAACAAGTGTTGGAGCAGAACAGAAAAAAAAAGAGAACAGAAGACTTTGTGCTGGAGGCCGTGTGACATCGACATGTTTTAAGATGTGTGAAATGATGTGGCTCACTGGCAGTGATAGTTTTTGGGCGGTGTTCTAACATGGTCTTGTTCACGTTTACTAAACACCAAAAGGAAGTTCAGAGGAAGCCGAAACACGTTGAGATTCGAGATTCTGTGCAAGCCGCGTGCATAGTCAAAATGAAACGTGGAAGTCTTTCAAGCATCTTAATATCTGTTTAATTTTGTGAAGAGGTATCGCACACAGGTACATTGACGATTTAGAAGTGAGGATGCATGTGTCATAGCTTTTAGATGCTCATGGTGGTGGTACCTCAGGGGGAAATAGTCTAGGACTCCAAAAGTTCAGTTTGGTGTTCCTGACTATTAAAAAAGTCACTGACTTCAGGAGGATGGAACAAAAATTAAATTAAAATGAAAATCTGACAAAAGTAATAATAAATAAAAATTCTATGAATGTTAACCAATAAAAGTCAGACATTGCTTTTCAACCATGCTTCAACAGAATTATTTAAAAAATAATTCAAGGTTAATTGAAGGTGTGTCAACTAATTAGCATCACAGGTGTCTACAATCTTGTAATCAGTCAGTGGGCCTATATATAGGGCTCCAGGTAGTCACTGTGTTGTCTGGTGACATGGTGTGTACCACACTCAACATGGACCAGAGCAAGTGAAGGAAAGAGTTGTCTCAGGAGATTAGAAAGAAAATTATAGACAAGCATGATAAAGGTAAAGGCTATAAGACCATTTCCAAGCAGCTAGATGTTCCTGTGACTACAGTTGCACATATTATTCAGAAATTTAATATCCATGGGACTGTAGCCAACCTCCCTGGATGTGGCCGCAGGAGGAAAATTGATGACAAATCAAAGAGACTGATAATCCGAATGGTAGCAAAAGAGCCCAGAAAGACTTCTAAAGAGATCCAAAGTGACCTTCATGCTCAAGGATCATCAGTGTCAGATCGCACCATCCATCGTTGTTTGAGCCAAAGTGGACTACATGGGAGATGACCAAGGAGGACACCATTGTTGAAAACAATGAAAAAGCTAGACTGGAATATGCCAAGCTACATGTTGACAAGCCACAAAGCTTCTGGGAGAATGTCCTATGGACAAATGAGACAAAAATGGAACTTTTTGCCAAGGCAAATCAGCTCTATGTTCACAGACGAAAAAATGAAGCATGTCAAGAAAAGAACACTGTCCCTACTGTGAAACATGGAGGAGGCTCTGTTATGTTCTGGGGCTGCTTAGCTGCATCTGGCACAGGGTGTCTTGAATCTGTGGCAGGGTACAATGAAATCTGAAGACTATCAAGGGATTCTAGAGAGAAATGTGCTGGCCAGTGTCAGAAAGCTTGGTCTTAGTCGCAGGTCATGGGTCTTGCAACAGGACAATGACCCAAAACACACAGCTAAAAACAGCCAGGAATGGCTAAGAGGAAAACATTGGACTATTCTAAAGTGGTCTTCTATGAGCCCTGACCTCAATCCTATTGAGCATTTTTAGAAAGAGCCTAAACATGCCATCTGGAAAAGACACCCTTCAAACCTGAAACAACTGGAGCAGTTTGCACATGAGGAGTGGGCCAAAATACCTGCTGAGAGGTGCAGGAGTCTCATTGACAGTTACAGGAATTGTCTGATTGCAGTGATTGCCTCAAAAGGTTGTGCAACAAAATATTAAGTTAGGGGTACCATCATTTTTGTCTAGTCCTGTTCCATGAGTTTATTTTTTTAAATAATTCCATTGAAGCATGGTTGAAAAGCAATGTCTGACTTTCATTGGTTAACATTCATAGAATTTTTATTTATTATTACTTTTGTCAGATTAAAGTTTTTTCTGTGACCATTGTGAGTTTTTCTTTCATTGACCTAAGGGTACCAACAATTTTGTCCACATATGTATTTCCTTCTCAGATCCCATGGGGACTTGTTTCCACTCAAGATCATAAGACTGCGGGACGTTGTTTCGATCCAGTGTAAGTGCTTAGACAGTGGCTATTAACTTCCCTGCTTGCCAGATGTTGGGTTGTTACTCTGGTCCAGGGGTCGGAAGCCCGCAGCTCTGGAGCCACAAGTGGCTCTTTCATCTCTCTGCTGTGGCTCCCTGTAGATTTGGAAAATAAATATTTAATTTAAATTTATTTTATTTTAGTTTGTTAGTTTTTAAAAAAATGTAATTCTAAATTGTAAGATGATGATGATGCTCTTGTAACATTAAAATAAACAGTGTTTACTTTTTTTGTCGCTCAAAATATGCGTCAGACGTGTTTTTGGTTTGCTGCAGCCGGCAAGTTAAAATGTTGATGTCATGCAGGGCTGTCAAGTGTCACACATTAATGTGACAGTTCCTCATTTGTTTTTTTTGTCACGCTCTCACGCCACACACTGTATTTGTCATGCAGAAAAACTTTTTTACTATTTATCATATATTAATAAGCCACAGCACCCTTATGTATCAGTCAGCAACGCTGTCTCTATTGAACCGGGCAGAAATCTAGCGCGTCTCAGTTCTTAGTCGAGCCTGACACTTATCAGCCAATCAAAAAAAAGAGGCTACACAATAGCCAATCAAAAAATAGCACTATCCGTGAAAAATTTAACACAACAACCAATGAAAAAAAGGGGTTGGAGATGTCACGCTTGCCTGTCTTCAAAACTGGAGAGCCCTGGTCATGAATATGAAGAGGACTCAATTAGACATTAAACATTTTATTTGAAAGTAACCTTCAACCCAGTGTCTTTTTTGTTAAAGTTAGTTCAAACTGTTCAAAATATTTTTGTTTCTTGCAGAAATAAAATTTTGTTTACTCGGTAGCAGTTCATTGATTTCATAAATGCAACACACTACAGTTTTTTCTATACTTTCCATAAAGGTAAAAAACGATATATGCAGTGTTCTTCATTTTAGATGTCAAATCATAATGGTTTTGTGGCTCCCTGTGTATTTTTTTCTATGGGGAAACGGGTCAAAATGGCTCTTTGAGTGTGTAAGGTTGCTGACCCCTGCTCTGGTCACAATCATCATCATCATCATCATCATCATCATCATCAAAAAAAGCAAACAAGGATATTGAGAAACCAGTTAATGTTTTGCACAAATTCACAGTATTTTGGATACAAAGTGAAGTAAGAATGCCATATTGGTGAAAGGCTTGGAAATGTATAAAAGCTTGTCTTGAATTACATTGTGTGGGCATTCTAGTGTAAACAAGCTCAGTGCATGTTATACTCTGTGTGCATCACAGAACAAGTGTTTCTTGGTTTGTTATAATCTTTGCATCTTAATTACTTTTACTTATTCTAATACTGCTAATTATTTGAAGGAGATTTTATTTCTAAATTTCCTTTAACTTTACATATATTACACACATTTTATCTATATTACACTTTTAATAAAAACAAGGCCTCCAATTTGCGAGTATCCTGAAAAGACAAAAAGGTCTAAGTCTGACTCCTTCATTTAAAGATTCAAACAATAGATTAGGTAGAAGAACTTGAAGAGGATCCTTTGTTAGAAGACCAAGGGACTTCGAAGGACACCTGCGTTCAAGGTAAGACCAACTCTGATAGTTGATCTTGTGTTTTCAACATAACCCGTGCAAACTAGGACACATTCCTTAGTGGGATTGTGGAAGGGTTTCCTACACAATCCGAAAACGTGTCACTAAGGGACACGTACATCAGTATAAATTAGTTCAGCAAACATGTCAATCTTTCTTTCAACACTAGATGGTATCATAACTGCATTTATTTTGCTGCTGCCTGCACGGTCTGTCTAGAACCGCTCACTGCAGCACGAGCCTTTAAATTCAGTGTGGGAATGAGGTAATGATGAAGAACTATTTTAAAGCTGAAGAAACAAGAAGCTAAAGAAGCAAAGAGAGAGTGAGTCGAGGTATGTGTACAAAATGTTACACAGAATACACACACATTCAAATCGAGAGGAGGAGGTGGTCCTGTTTCATGTCACTATGTACTACATCATACTACATACTACATCAGCAATATATGGTTAAAATAACAATAAAAACTTGACACCCAAGTTCTTTTTCTGGCTCTCAGATTTTATGCCTATCCCTCGAGTGCGTGGGATGAATCATATCACTTCCATCTGCTTTGGTGGCCACAACAAAGCAATCTGGTCTCCAAGCAGCACCTTATGCAAAGTAGTGGTAGCTAGCTCCTATACCTTTGAGGCCTGCTGTGTGCCTTCACCTCTAGGGATTATGGCTTGCTACACTAGATGTATCGCTTTGTCCTGGACTCTGACTAGGGAAATTGCTCTCCAGGAGATTTGTGCTGTGGCGGTTTGGTCCTCTCTGCATACCATTATCAGTTTATATAAGCTGGACCTAGACCCCACCCAGGGTCCTGGGTGTTACATCATAGTAAAACTAGGATATGTGTTTTTATTTTGTATTTTATTGTATTAATGTTTAATTATACAAACACATCAGCTAGCAAAGATTTACTGTGATATGTATTTAGAGTTTTTTGTTTATGATTTGTCTTAATATTAAGAACAAGTAAAATTCATTGATAATATTGAATTTACAAAGCATTAAACTGAAGCAAAGCCTCAGCATCCTCATTCTTTTTTATTTCTTTTTTTTTTTTTCTTCTACACTCCCGTGTTTTTGTGTCTACCACGCCACCACCAGTATGGGTTCACTATATTTTTTCCTTACAATTTTATTTAACAAGTTGTCTAACAATAAACATACATAAACAAGTATAAACAAATTAAATAATTATCTGAGTTATTTGAGGTCACTACATCTCTCTCAGACACATTACATCATTTTCTTTTTCCCGCTTCACTCTTTCCCACCTCTCCTGTTCCCACATCTTTCCGCCCCCACCAGCTTCATTATCTAACTTGGTATTCACCCAACCTGTGCAGTCAATCATCCCAATATAAACATTCTATTGCATAGAAGTTTCTAGAACACAAGGACACATTAACATACAAAGTACGTACATTTGTGTATATCAAGCTCCAAACATTGTCTGTGCAACAACAAATACAGTCCGTACATGAACATTCAAGTGAACGTTCAACATTTTGAGTGTGTTAGATAAAAAAGTTACAACTTCAACCTGCCAAAAGAGTAGAGATATGGCTATAAACCACCCCGTGTCTGATTTATGTGGTTACACAATCTGTGTTGGGGTCAGGGTGTAGCTACAGGACATGTAAAGCACATCATTGGTTGAACCTTAAACAATTATGGTGCCACTGATCATAGCACTAACATAGTAGATATAAAAAGTATTCTTATTAAAAAAAAACTTCTTTTACAGATGTTTCTGTTACGATTATATAATTCATTTTAAAATTTTGGTGCTTGTTTTAAAATCTCAATGGGTCAGCACCAAGTTATTTATCAGATTTGATTAATCTGTACGCTCCATCAAGAGCACTAAGGTCTGCTGACCATTTGCTTTTAGCTATTCCAAGAGTAAAACTGAAGAGCAGAGGGGACCGGGCCTTTGCAGGGGTGGCCCTGAAGCTCTGGAACAGTTTGCCTCTCTCCATTAGACAGGCTCAAACACTTGAGGTCTTTAAATCTGGCCTGAAAACTTATTTTTACAGTCTGACTGTTAGGAGTCAGCCTGGACTTTGGCCACGTGCATGTGTTTTTGTTCTTCGTCACGTGTCTGCCCCACCCTTGTCTGCTCCTTCCGTTTCCACACACCTGTTTCCCATTGTCATTACCTCGTCTATATAACGGAATCTACTGTACTGTTGTCTTTGTCCTGTCTAGTCCGTGTCATCGGGAATCAAGGCAGGATACACCCTAGATGGAGTGCCAACCCATCGCAGGGCACAGACACATTCATTCACTCACATACTACAGACAATTTTCCAGAGATACCAATCAACCTGTCTTTGGACCGGGGGAGGAATCCGGAGTACCCGGAGGAAACCCCCGAGACACGGGGAGAACATGCAAACTCCACACACACAAGGCGGAGGCGGGAATCGAACCCCGACCCTGGAGGTGGGAGGCGAACGTGCTAACCACTAACCCACCATGCCCCCCCTGACAAACACTTGTTGTTTTAAAAAAAAAGTGCTTTCAAAATAAACTGTGACTTTAAAAAAAGGATAACAGACCACATCTTTTCCTCCTTTTATGTGATATAGTAACTAACAAGACTGAATTGAGGAAAGAAATGTTTTAGGGAAACAAGAATGAAAGGAAACTTACAATAACTTGCTTGCATAAGTGCAATTCCCTTACACACCCATTAACTAAAACATTGATGCAGCACCTTTTGCATATAATACAGAGTCTACCTAAGTCTGGCTACAAGTCTACCAATTTAGCACCTTTCAATTTGCCACTCTGGATTAGTTTCTGTTTTGTTTGCTGCCTGCATTTGTGTCTGTACCTGCATCATTGGATAATCATTTAGTTTTCCACATTACTCTACAGAGATTGCATACATTTCTGCATCCTCATAGTAATTGTCCACATCATGTCTTTGTTCCTCAGCATCAACGTTAATATAGTCATCATCTGTAGCACTTCTTTGTTCAGCCTCTACATTAATGTAGTCATTATCCGAGTCCTCAGAATCATGTCTTTGTTCCTCAGCATCAACGTTAATATAGTCATCATCTGCATCACTTCTTTCTTCAGCCTCTACATTAATGTAGTCATTATCCGAGTCCTCAGAATCATCCTTCTGGTAGAAAATGGTTTCTGCCTCTTCTTGGTGGCACTCATATGTCTTTTTAGCACCTACAAATTAAGTGTGACAAAATACACACAAATTAACAGAGTTTTTTAGATCAAAATTCAATTTCCACAAGAATAATACAAGTAATAATTAAAACCATTTGTGTTGTGCTGTTTTACAAATCTAATCAATGACGTTGATTACATCCTAAATGGTTGTAGTGTTCTTATGCATTTGAAATTTGGCAATAATTATTACTTTATGAATTAAATAATGAAATATACTTTTTATTAATTTGTAATTTATAAAGGAGCTGGTGCCCCTATGCTTGGCAACTCTAAACCTAACCCTAACCCAGTCAGTCTGCAATGCTCCCTTGTATTTTAAAAATTCCCAGCTTCCTACAGTAAGGGATAAGATAGCTTATATGATTGCCCCACTAACAGGCAAAGTTCTGGCAGGGGCTCCGGCAGTGTGGTAGCATCATCTGAAATACGACCCCATGGTTTATTCATTTATTGCCACACTACAAAGCACATTTGATCACCCCTCTGTTGGGAGGGGTCTGATATCATCTGTCTTCTGGATGCGCCAAGGTGCCCGCTTGGTAGCAAATTACACTATTGACTTCCGAACCGTAGCAGCTAGCTCAGGCTGGAATGAACAAACTTTCAAGGCCACTTTTGTACAGGGCCTCTCTGAAAAGATGAAGGATGAGCTGGCTGCTCGGGACCCTCCTGAAAATCTGGAGGCTCTGTATAACCTTGCTATCCACCTGGATAATTGCTTCCATGAGCAACAATTAGAGCGGCAGGCTAATAGGGCAATTCAACGCAAGCAGGATTGTACGCAAGAAAGTCTAGGCACCCCTGGGTCTCCCAAACCACAAGAGACGCCTCCTGAACCAAAGCAGTTGTGTGCTGCAGGCCTAAAACAGCAAGAGGTCCACATTCAGTTGCCCCACACTCAGGGGTTGCGGGCAATTTCATCAATGAGGGGATGGCCCACAGCCTCAAGATTCCATTTCAGGTCCTTCTAAAACGTTGCCTGTTTCGGCCCTGGATGGGCGACCTCTGGACTCCGGGCTCATAAACACCCAGACGGCACCTCACTCTCTACATATTGAGCACCACACCGAGTGCATGACACCCATATAGATTGGTCCATGGGTTCAATCTCATTGTGGAGGCCCCAATACACCCCAGAGTTGCCTCAGGGGTGCCTACATCCCCCTAAAATACCATAAAGGAACCTTTGGACCTGTCAGGTGTTCCAAAGGATTACTAGGGCCTCCAGGAGGTATTTTCAAAGAACGGGGTTCAGGCCTTACCAATCTATAGGCCCTTTGACTGTGCCATTAGCCTACTTCCAGATGCAGTCCCCCTCAAGGGGTAGGCTATTTTCCCTCTCTCTATAGTGCATAAAGCCATGGATTTGCATCAGGACAGGGGATGAATGGTAGACCTTTGTCGCACCCTCAGATCATTATGAGTATCTTGTAATGACCTTTGGCTTAAATGCCCCTGCAGTCTTCTAGCACATTATCAACGAGGCTCTCAGTGAGACACTGAACCACTATGTGTTCATCTACCTTGACAGCATTTGAATTCTCAGTAGCTCCCTTAAGGAGCAGGTGCACATGTTCACTGGGTCCTTCAGCTAAAGAAATCACGTGAGCAATATTTAATTCTTGGGCTTTGTTATATCACATTAAGGGCTGAGTATGGACCCTGTTAAGTTTAGGGCAGTCAGGGAATGGCCACAGCCCACCTTGGTTCAGGCATTTACATACTTCTTTCGGTGTTTTGTCAAGAATTTCAGTACCCTGGCCAGCCCACTGTGCACTTTGAGCAAGAAAAATCAGGGCAAGATTACATGGACTTGTCATTATTTGAGTAACAGGAAGACATTCCAACATTGGGGTGGGAGCTGTCCTATCCCAACGGTCTGGTTCCAAAAAGTAGCTGCACTCCGTGAATACTTCTCCGACAGGTTAACGGCACCAGAAAGAAATTATGACATATGGGACCAAGAGCTCCTGGCTGTCAAGTTGGCCGTGAAAGAGTGGAGGCATTGGCTAGAGACGGCCAAGCATATGTTCCTCATTCGCACAGACCACAAGAACCAGACCTATAATCAGCAGGCCAAGTGGCTCAATCCCTGGCAGGCCAGGTGGTCCTTGTTCTTTTCCTCGTTTGACTTCATTCTATCCTTTAAACCATTGTCAAAGAACATTAAATCAGATGTGCTGTCCAGCAGAGGACCCAAACCCCCAGCCCATAATTCCATCTCGCAAAATGGTGGACCTTCTGTGCTGGGGTTTCAAAGATCTGGTCCGCCTGGCACTTCAACAGGAGCAAGATCCAGGTGCTGGACCACTGGGCAGGCTTTATATCCCAAGAGCTGTTTGACAACAGGTTCTCTCTTCACCTTTTGCTGGGCACTCTTGTGTGGTAGGAACCTGGAGTTTTTTCATGCTTTGTTTCTGGTGGCCAAATATAGACAAATATGTCCAGATCTATGTCTACTTCAACCCCTTTCATACCTTTACGTCCATTGTCACACCTCTCTCTGGACTTTGCCACTGGTCTACCGGTGTGTCAGGGAATGATCGACAATCTTTCAACATGGGTAAAACATGTAATGTGGGTGGAGAAAAAACAATGTGGAACTTTGCTTTCAGAATATCACCTTTGAAATGCCATTTTGGCTACTCTCCTACCATGTTTGCAGAGCAGGAGAAGGAGCTAAGGGTCCGGAGAGCAAAACAAATGGTTGCCTCGTGTCGTAGGGTCTGGCAGAAGGCCAGATCAGCCTTAAAATTTCCACCTTAGTATATTAGGCCTATCAAAATTCTGAGGAGAATAAATCTTGTGGCATACCGCCCGGATCTTACAAGCTCTATGAAGATCAACCTCATTTTCCACTTGTCCAGACTTAAGGTGGTCCTCTGTAGCCACTTGGTGCTTACCGCTAAACCTCTCCCACCCGCTCTCTATTTTGTAGATAGAGGCTACATGCTGCGACAGATATTAGACATGGGATGGTCTAGGGAGCCATCTCTAGGGGCGAGGGTACTGTAACATCACAGGGGCCTTCTCGGGCAAATCCACTGCCATCTGCATGCTTGTTTATAGCTCCACACCTGTGCAGGCTGCTATTTTATACCACAGATTTTTTTTAGTCAGTGTGTGGACATAGTCTGTGCTACAGTTCAGGGCAGAAAATCTGTATCAGAGTGCCATCTGCACTAAGAGTTAATGTTCTTGAGCTTAGGATTTTAGAGAGGCTTTATTGAGGTTCAAGTCAAAGTGTTGAGTTTCTTGCACTGAATTATCTAATCCCAAATCTCGGCCAATTCATCAATCGGACAATGGGCCCAACTCAGTACTGACCCTCACTCTGTACCGAGCCTTCCCCATAACACGATTGCTTCGAACACTGGAGACTTCTTCCAGAGATCCTAAAGAAACTTGCCCTTGCATAAACTTTCACCACATCACAAATACACTCTTTTTAAAAGATCTATTTATGTGGACTTTTCCCCTCTAGAAGTTTCAGTTTAGGTTGATGCACCAGAAAAATTAGCATAAATTGCAGTCAGCTGTCATAGAAAATGAATCAGATTTAAGAATATAAAAACATTCTGTAGTAAAACATAATTATATTGGTTCCATCTTCAAATGGATGTTTTGATAACTCACGCTGAGAATCACTCTTCTTATCACTCTGAAACCTTCGTATTTTCTGTGTCTTCACAAAGCAAATGATGACTGGAACTAAGATGAGAAGCAGTCCTGCTGTTACTCCAATACCAATGTAGGGAGCTAGAAATGCTGAACAACAAATCATTTATTAATATTCTATAACAGCTTTATAGTAATATATTTGTTCTAGTGCTATAGTAATGTATTTGTATAACAGCATGCACCGCTAGCTTTTGTGGATGGCAAACAATAAAACAGGTGTATTTTTCTGTATAATGTAATACAATAATATTGTATCTCTCCAATTGGAATGGCAAAATGACAGTACATAGAATATAAATATAATAACAAATTCTTAATCAGAATCATAATCAGGTTTATTGGCCAACTATGTTGACACACACAAAGAATTTTGTTCCAGCTGTTTGTGACTCTCAAAAATACAGACATAAATAACTATGCTATACAAGACAAGACATTACAGACTATACAAGACAATACAGACGATGAGATATAATATAATATAGACAGTAGTAGTAGTATAGACAGAGATATAAATATGAATACAGAATATATGACTGATCAGTAATGTACATAAAGTGTGAGACGTGCATGGTAGAGAAAAATAACAGTATTGTACAATATTATGCTTTTTGTAAAATATATAGCAGCAGTTGTGTGTGTAATATATATACAGATGATGTGATGACTGACAATTCTGAGAATGCAGTGCTTATAGATATGAAGCGGGGAATATAATCATGGTGAGTTGTTAATCAGGTTGAATGTCTGGGGAAAGAAACTGTTCCTTTATCAGAAGGGAGGAGCTAAAAGAGGTTGTGTCCAGGGTGTGAAGCTTTAGTTGTGATTTTTCCTGCCCGATTTCTGGTTTTTGTATGGTACAAGTCCTGGGGAGGGGGCAGTGGGGCACCAATTATTATTTTCTGCTGTTTTAACTGTGTGTCTGTTCCTGTCCTGTTTTGTTGCTGCACCAACCCAGATTGTGATGGATGTGCACAGGACAGATTCAATGACTGCAGTGAACTGCTTCAACAGCTCCTGCGGCAGTCCATACTTTCTTAACTGACGTAGAAAGTACATCCTCTGCTGGGCCTTTTTGATGATGGAGTTTATGTTGCACTTCCATTTCAGGTCTTGGGAAATGGTAGTGCCCAGAAACTTGAAGGTCTCCACAGATGACACCGGGCTGTTGGATATTGTGAGGGTGAGTAGTGTTGAGGGGTCTTTCCTAAAGCGCACTATCATCTCCACAGTTTTGAGGGTGTTTAGCTCTAGGCTTTTCTGACTGCAACATAACACCTGTCGCTTCACCTCCTGCTGGTATGCAGACTAATTGCCATCTTGGATGAGACCGATGAGTGTAGTATCATCTGCAAATTACAGGAGTTTAACAGTTGGGTCACTTGAAGTGCAGTCATTCGTGTATAGAGGGAGAATAGCAGTGGGGAGAGGACACATCCCTGAGTAGCGCCAGTGCTGATTGTCCGAATACTGGAGGTAACACTTCATAGTCATACCTGTTGTTTCCTGCCTGTCAGGAAGCTGGTGTTCCACTGACAGATGGAAGGGGGTATAGTGAGCTTTAGGAGTTTGGAGTGAATTGTTGGAATTATTGTATTGTAAGTGAGCTGTTGAAATATGGGTTAAGATAGGAGCCAGTTGGTCAGCACATGCTTTGAGACAGGAGGAGGAGACGGGGGCCGGGAGCTTTCCTTGTCTTCTGTCTCTGAAAGAGCCTATTCACATCCTCTTCACAAATCCTGAGTGCAATTTGAGTGCTGGGAGGAGTTGTTAAAGTGGTTCCCATAAGTGTTATGGGGCAGTCAGTGGGCTGGGTTGGATGGGAGGTGGTGCGGGGTCGTCTCATAACCCACGGGTGGGTTATGAGACGGGGCGGGTAAAGAAATTGTCTCTTTACTGCGGGGCTGGTTGGGGCGGGTCATTAAAAACAAAATATAAAAAAACGTGTCTATTTAATGGTCACGGATCTGTGGCAGGGTGGGTTGTAAATATAGATACAGTGGTGTGGGGTGGACTGGGCCGGGCCAATGATTTCATAAAAGCGGGACCCATAGGTGTGATGGAGCAGTCAGGTTGCTCGGTTGGTTGGGAGATGTTAAGATATTCTTCTCTGGCCTTTTCACACTGATGCAGGATTGTTAGCTAAAACACAAGCATCTTTGGGTATTCTGATCTCTTTTGTCAGTAGGTTCTTGGCCTGCTTATGCAGAGCTTTGTCCTCCCCTCTGAAGGGATCTTCCTTGTCATGTAAAGTTTTTTCAGTTTGGCTGTAAACCATGGCTTGTCATATTCTGCTGCTCACTCGGCTGTGAAACAGCCACTTCCGGGTCGGCAGCCATCTTGGCTGTGGCACTTCCGGGTTCATACCACTTTATTCTCCGCCAGACTATTTAAGCATGCTGACTGCGGACACTCTTTGCCAGATTGTCTCTTCATGTATCATGTTACCGCTCGTGCATGCCTTTTTCTACACACTTTCTCAGCCCAAGCTTTAGATATCTTGGTTGGATTATTTTTGTTTCTTTGCTTCAGAGGACTAAAAGACTTTGTTGGATTATTCATTTGTTTTTCCTTGAGAATTTTACTGTTTCCTGGACTCGCCCTTCTTGATTTTTTGGTCAGGTCTGTTTTTTGTTTGTGGAGCCCTGTCATCATATTATCTTGTCGAGGAGCATTTTGTTTTGACCTGTTATTTCTGTTAGCCCTGTGACTCATTGATTCGGTTGTGTATGTTCCTGCTATATTTACAGAACATTCCCCTAATTAAACTATTTGACTGGAAGTCTTTTGCTTTCTGCATTTTTGGGTCCATTCCCCCCCCCCTGCACCCTGACATGGCTTGTTGTTACTGAATTTACAGAAGGTCTTGTAGTTCCTGCTTTGCCTCACTGGTCCATCTCTTCACTGTGTTGACTACAGATTTAGTAAATTTTAATTTCTGCCTGTATTTTGGAATAAGATGGACCAAGCAGTGATCAGAGTTCCCCAAGGCTGTCTGGGGTACAGAGCGATATGCATCCTTAAGAATTGTGTAACAATGATCCGGTGTATTTTTCTTTCTTGTGGGACAAATAATATGCTGTCTGTATTTTGGAAGTTCAAGTGTTAATTTTGCTCTGTTAAAGTCTCCAAGGATAATAAAAAAAGAATCCAGATTTTTGTGCTACAAGCCGGATATTTGGTTTGCCAAATATAAGCAGAGGTTTACCAGGTGAATCGATGGGAGCACAGTTCTAAATCCCCTCTGTTGTGAAAAAGTGTCTGGTGTGAATTGCCTGATGTTAATCAGTTCCTCTCTAGTGTCAGTTATTATGGTGGAGAAACCAAACACACAGACAGTAAACAAGAAGAAAGAAAGTACTGGAGAGAGTTATGCCGCATCTATAATATTTAGTTAATATAGTTTAATATAAAACTAATTACCTGAGCAAATAACACCAGCATCTTCACCATGGTCACAGTCGTTTACTCCAAATCCTCTATGAGTGCACTGTGTGATGGTGCTTTCATTTCCAAAACAGTGAACATTATCCAGCCATATTTCACCACTTCCCTTACCAAAGTGGGCATCCTGATGAGCAGTGACAGCTTTACCACATCCAATCTGTCTACAAACTACATCTGCAGCATTCGGGTCCCAGAGGTCATCACACACTGTTCCCCACTGGTCATTATGCCGGATCTCCACTCTACCATAGCAGCGGTGACTGCCACCAGCGAGTCGTACGTTATCTAAAACAAACATCAGAATGCACGTTCATGGTAATTAGTCATAATGAATCTTGTTACTGTATAGAATATTATAGCATTTGCCCTTATATTGTCACGGTGTGACACGGTGAGACAAGGCGAGTGAGGATCCAAATGCAGTTTAAGGATTTAATAAACAAAACACAAACAAACAGTAGGCAGGCAAAACAGATCGGGACACTGAACAGGAACAGAGAACGACACAGACCAAATGCAAACACAAACACAAACAACGACCAACAACAGGGAAGTGAACAGACAGAGTAGATATAGTGGACAGGAGCCAATAACAAAGCAGAGACGATTAGAGACAAAGACAAGACAGCTGGGGAAGAGATGGAATGTGATTAGTGTTCATGGTGAGCAATGAGTGGGCGGAGCAAAACAATTAATACAGACAGAAACAAGGGGAAAACACAGACAGACACATTACAGAGCCCCCCCCTACGAGCGGCTTCCAGACGCTCCCAAGTCCACAAAACGCAGTTCAGGGCGGTGCCGGAGGAGGAGCCAGAGACCAGAGCAGGACCGGAGACCAGGGTGGTGCTGGAGGCAGAGCCAGAGACCAGAGCAGGACCAGAGACCAGGGTGGTGCTGGAGGCGGAGCCAGAGACCAGAGTGGGACCGAGGAGCAGGGTGGTGCTGGAGGCGGAGCCAGAGACCAGAATGGAGTTGGCAGCCAGGGTGGTGCTCTGGGCCTGTGAACAGGGACAGGAGGTAGAAGGGCTGGCAAGTCCAGCAAAGCAAAACACAGGAAAACAAAAACATGCATAGGTTCAGGCCAGGCAGACAGTTCAGGTAGTTTGGGTGTCATGATGTCGACCGCGTTCTCTGACTCAGTCATTTCGGTCGACCCGGCTGAGTCGGCTGGTTCCGTCAGCTCGGCCGGTTCCTTCGACCCGGTCGGTTCGGGCGAACGGTCGGTTCGGCAGGTTCCGTCGGCCCGGTCGGTTCCGTTGGACCGGTCGGTTCCGTTGACCCGGGCGGTTCGGCAGGTTCCTTCGACCCGGTCGGTTCGGCAGGTTCCGTCGACCCGGTCGGTTCCGTCGACCCGGTCGGTTCCGTCGACCAGGTCGGTTCGGCAGATTCCGTCGACCCGGTCGGTTCCTTCGACCCGGTCGGTTCGGCAGGTTCGGTCGACCCGGTCGGTTCCTTCGACCCGGTCGGTTCGGCAGGTTCGGTCGACCCGGTCGGTTCCATCGACCCGGTCGGTTCGGTCGACCCGGTTGGTTCGGCAGGTTCCTTTGACCCGGTCGGTTCGGCAGGTTCCGTCGACCCGGTCGGTTCGGCAGGTTCCGTCGGCCCGGTCGGTTCCGTCGGCCCGGTCGGTTCGGCAGGTTCCGTCGACCCGGTCGGTTCCGTCGACCCGGTCGGTTCGGCAGGTTCCGTCGACCCGGTCGGTTCCGTCGACCCGGTCGGTTCGGCAGGTTCCATTGACCCGGTCGGTTCCGGCGACCCGGCTGGTTCCGGCGACCCGGCTGGTCCAGCTGGCGGCTTAGGGATGCCGGCCGCCCGAGCCGACCTCATCGGGGTATCCGCCAGTTTGGAGACCAGCCGGTCAGCACGGACCTCAGCCAAGCTCGCCGGTACGGTAGCCATGGGAACTGGCTCAATCACGGGTGTGCACGGGAGTGGTCTGGGCGGAGGCACTGTGGGGCATTCGGGCGTCCGTGGCTGATTCCACTCTGTGGCCCACGGACCCCGATGCTTGCTGCCCCCCCCCCAAAAAATACTTACGGCCGGCTTCCGTCTCTACACTGCTCACGCTCAGCGTGGACCCGTCCAGGAGCAACGCCAAGTTGACGAACTCTGAGAATGTTTTTATCTCTCGAGTAGACGGCATCAGATACCGCAGGATGTCCTTTAGTCCGTACTTAAAAATGTCCTTGAGAGCCTTCTCCCCAAAGTTGACCTCGTTGCACAGGTCCAAGAATACCTCCGTGTATTCCTCAACTGGGGCGTCCTCCTGACGTAGACAAAACAGGATTTCTGCTGGATCCATGTGGTTGGTCGTTCTGTCATGGTGTGACACGGTGAGACAAGGCGAGTGAGGATCCAAATGCAGTTTAAGGATTTAATAAACAAAACACAAACAAACAGTAGGCAGGCAAAACAGATCGGGACACTGAACAGGAACAGAGAACGACACAGACCAAATGCAAACACAAACACAAACACAAAACAACGACCAACAACAGGGAAGTGAACAGACAGAGTAGATATAGTGGACAGGAGCCAATAACAAAGCAGAGACGATTAGAGACAAAGACAAGACACCTGGGGAAGAGATGGAATGTGATTAGTGTCCATGGTGAGCAATGAGTGGACGGAGCAAAACAATTAATACCAGGGAGAGACGGCAGACAGAAACAAGGGGAAAACACAGGCAGACACATTACACATATGAATCCATTTCTCTTATTTATAATCCTTTAACAATAAAGATTTCAGGACTTTCACATAATGAATAATAAATATAATCTGCATTATATTATTAAATGTAACTCAGTATTAACACCTTTCAAATTCAGTTCATTACTATTTTAAGAAACCCACCACCTCGTCTCTGTTCATAGGTTAACAAATTTATTTCTATGGACTATTAAAGTTTGGGCTTCTGAACATTAGATCACTTGCACCCAAAGCACTTATTGTAAATTAAATCATCTCAGAAAATAGCCTTACTGCACTCTGCCTTACTGAAACTTGGATTAAACCAAAATCAGGATATATCTATAAGCATGAGCCTCGTCAGACTGGTCCTTGAGGTGGTGTTGCCACTATCTTTAGTGACTACCTTACTGTTACCCAGAGAACACAGTATAGATTTCTTTTGAAGTGCTTGCTCTTAATGTTACATTCTTGCACATGCACACAAAAAAATCCATGATGTCTTTTTCTATAGTTACTGTGTACAGACCCCCAGGGCCCTACACTGATTTTCTTAGAGAGTTTGCAGATTTACTTTCAAACCTACTGGTTAACTTTGATAAAGCATAAGGAGACATTGTAGGAGACTTTAACATTCATGTTGACGATACAAACGATGCCTTAGGACTCACATTCATGGACCTACTAAACTCATTTGGGCTTAAACAAAACATTACTAGAGCAACTCATCGTCTTAATCACACACTAGATTTAATAATATCACACGGAATAGATGTCACTGATATAGATATCATACCTCAAACTGATGACATCACAGACCATTACCTCATAATGTACACACTACCTGTAGAACAGACTAACTGTGTCTCACCACGTTATCGGCTCGGTAGAACTTTTATTCCGACCACTAAAGACAGATTCACAAATAACCTGCCTGACCTGTCTGGACTTCTTACTGTACCTTTAAACACAATCTAGATGTAATGACTAACAGCATAGGCACTATATTCACTAGCATATGAGACACTGTTGCCCCCATCCGATTAAAGAAGGTTAGAGACAAAACACCTGCACCGTGGTGTAATAGTTATACTCACACCCTCAAGAAAGAAACCTGTAACCTCGAGCGAAAATGGAGAAAATCTAAATTAGAGGTTTTTAGAATTGCGTATAAGGACAGTATGTCCAGCTATAGACAGGCTCTAAAAGCTGCTAGGGCTGAGCACCTGAGCAAACTCCTAGAAAATAATCAGAACAACCCCAGGTTTTTATTTAACACAGTGGCTAGATTTACAAAAAAACAGAAATGTGAACACATTATTCCATCACAGTTCAGTAGTGAGTATTTTATGAGATTCTTTACTGATAAAATTAAAAGCATCAGGAACAAAATAGGTGATGTTCAATATATCAGAGCACCTTGTGACCCTGTCTCACCTAAAGCTCTACATTCACAACTACAGTGCTTTACAAGTACAGGACAGGAAGAGCTAGATAAGCTTATTACTATAGTTAAATCAACTTGTTCAGTAGACCCCATCCCAACTAAATTACTGAAAGAAGTGTTACATAAAGCTGGTGAGCATCTTCTTAATATTATTAACTCCTCGTTATCTCTAGGTTATGTCCCTAAATCTTTCAAGCTGGCAGTTATTAAGCCACTCATTAAGAAAACTAATCCTAATGAACTATCAAATTACAGACCTATTTCACATCTTCCGTTCATGTCTAAAATACTAGAAAAGGTTGTGTCTGTTCAACTGAGCTCCTTCTTACAGGAGAACAATATCTTTGAAGAGTTTCAGTCAGGTTTCAGGCCCCATCATAGCACAGAAACTGAAACTGAACTTGTTCTTAGCTTCAGACCGAGACTGTATGTCACTATTAGTTCTACTTGACCTTAGTGCTGCATTTGACACTATAGATCACAACATTCTTCTAGATCGCTTACAAATTTACACAGGTATTCATGGACAGGGATCCTACCTGTCTGATTGATACCGTTTTGTAGAATTAAATGGTGAATCCTCCAGTTTATTGCCAGTTAATTATGGAGTCCCTCAAGGATCAGTCCTTGGACCTCTTGCTCTTCTCAATATACATGATTCCGTTAGGGAACATTATTAGAAGACATGGGATTCATTTCCACTGTTATGCTGACGATACACAGTTATCTCATCAAAACCAGATGAAATAGCTGAACTGTCCAAATTAACTCAGTGCCTTAGAGAGATAAAAGATTGGATGAGCTGTAATTTTCGGTTATTAAATGCTGATAAGAAAGAAATACTACTTATCGGTCCAAAAACCAGTATACAGAAACTCTCACAATTCAACTTCCATTTAGAGGGATGTGCTGTTACTAGTAGCTTGACAGTGAAAGATCAGGGTGTTTATATTAAACAGCAACTTGTCTTTTGAAAATCATATCGCCCATACTACCAAAACAGCCTTCTTTCACCTTAGAAATATTGCCAAGCTGAGAAACATCCTGTCTGTATCTGATGCTGAGAAGCTAGTTCATGGTTTCATGACCTCTAGACTGGACTATTGTAATGCATTACTAGGTGGTTGTCCTGCATCTTTAATAAATAGGCTACAGTTAGTCCAAAACGCAGCTGCCAGAGTTCTCACTAGGACAAGAAAGTATGACCATATAACCCCAATTTTATCATCTCTACACTGGCTACCTGTTAAGTTTAGAATTGATTACAAACTGCTGCTATTTACGTACAAGGCTCTTAATGGTTTAGCTCCCATGTATCTAACTAGTCTTCTAGCACGTTACAATCCTTCACGCTCTCTGAGATCACAAAACTCAGGACTTCTGGTAGTTCCCAGAATATCTAAGTCTACTAAAGGCGGTAGAGCATTTTCATATTTAGCTCCCAAACTTTGGAATAGTCTTCCTGGTAGTGTTCGGGGCTCAGACACACTTTCCCAGTTTAAATGTAGATTAAAAACTCATCTCTTTAGTCAGGCGTACACATAATACATCCCATAATATTGTGCACTATTACATCAGACTTGCACACTGCTTCTCTCTTTCTACCCATCCCGAGGCATCCAGAAATTGTACCAGCTTCGATCGACTTCTGTGCGATGAAGATTTTGGACCTCCACTGAGATGAGGCCGACTCTGAGGACTCTGAGAATCCTGAGGCATCTAGAGATCTACCAGCTCCAGTCAGACTCTGCGATACTAAAAAGGAGATGTGAACTCCATGTGATCTTTTGCATCTATATAACATCTGTTTGACTGTATTTTTATAATCACAGCCTCCAGTGTCACCCATATGAGGATGGGTTCCCCTTGAGTCTGGTTCCTCTCAAGGTTTCTTCCTTTACCGTCTAAGGGAGTTTGTCCTTGCCACTGCTGCCTGAATCACCTCAGACTTGCTCATTGGGGATAAGTACATACACATTGTGAACTAAATCTATCTAATATTAATCTTGAATTTTGTATTCTTTTAATCTTTATATTATTCTTATAAAAACCTTTTATTCTATGTTTATGTTCTGTAAAGCTGCTTTGAGACAATGTCAGTTGTAAAAAGCACTATACAAATAAACTTGAATTGATTTGAATTATTATGGAAATAATAAAATAAGAAATAAGAAAGAAAAGCTATGTAAGTATAAATAGCCTGACCTTTCAAACTGAGTAAATATATGAAATGACAGAAGGGTTTGTAAGAAATTATAGAAATTGCACCCAAATTCCACTCCAAGATACATATCTAAAAGAGCTCATTCCTAAAAAGGTTTAAGTATCATAAGGTAATACGTTTAGGACTCTAAACATATAAACTTGATTCAATTATAAATATGGTCAGCAGGACATGAAGGATCACCGCAAACAAAGGCTCTACGTGACTGCAATTACCATTTAAAGTGACCATTTGGTTGATAACAATTGTAACAATACCAAGACAAGGTGTACGTGATCATAATTAACATTTAAAGACAATCAGCTAGACAACAAGGTGTAGCCCAGCCATTAGGGTGACACTCAGTTCTTACACTCAATGCGGAACCTCATTTAAATTACCAAAAGGGAATACTGTATATAATGCTTGAGCAGGATTTGCTCAGGGTTCTTACTGACTCGGATGAAACCAAAGTGCTTCATGTATTTTGTCACTGCTTTGCTGGAATAAACTTCTTGTTCTTCATTAACATCTTCACTATCATCATCTTATTTTTACACAGCACATTTTTTACTTGTTACAGTTTATCGATAAGTTATTTTTGTTTGTAGCAGTTGACTTGAGAGATAAAAAGAAATAACATTAGAAACAAACTAAGATGTTCAGTCTAATAAATATTTAATTTAAATATCCTAACAAAAGTCAATACACAGTCAAATATGTGTTAGGTATCCACAGTAAAAAATGTATTGTGGCTTTTTCATGCAAATTTTACACATTTTCCAGAAAACGACTGCATTCAAGGCACAATATTTAAGCCTAATCAGAGCAGGACACAAAATATGTAATAAGAAATGGCTGTTTAATGTCTAGACTAGACTAGCCATCACTCCCCATGAAGATCACTAAACACTGCATACAGTGAAAACCCCCCAAGACCTGCTGTTGTAAGGACTCAGCCCGGACTTTGGCCATGTGCATTTGTTTATGTTCCTCGTCACGTGTCTGCCCCGCCCTTGTCTGCTCCTCTCGTCTCCACACACCTGTTTCCTATTGTCATTACCCTGTCTATTTATCTGTGCCGCATTGCCTTGTGCAGTGTAGAATCTACTGTTGTGTTGTCCTGTCTTTAGTCTGTGTCATGTTTTGTGTCCTTTTGAACTCCACCACTAGTGGAGATACGGTATTGCACATTTTCCTATGGGTTTATGTACAAAATTGACATCTATATATACTATTTGGAGGTCGCCGGACACGACTGTGGTGTTTTTGAGTCAATACGAGCTTCTGTTTCGTTTTGCACACTGGGTCGATAATGTGCACAGAATAGCTTCTCAAAAATTTGTGGGACCTATTTTTCTAGGCGTTTCAGGTGACGCTGATTCACCTGGTATGATTTCTGTGGGAATGATTTATGAGTTTGGACTTGGGTTAGGGTTAGAATTAGAGTATGTATAAAGGGCTAAATGCGAAACTGCACCCCACTATGGGGGGTGCACTTCATTTCTATAGGTCCTAGGAGGCTGAAATTCGGTATATATACTAATTACATTTACATTTACGGTATTCAGCAGACACTCTTATCCAGAGTGACTTACAACTGAGCAACTGAGGGTTAAGGGCCTTGCTCAGGGGCCCAGCAGTGGCAGCTTGGTGGACCTGGGGTGGGATTAATTAGGGGGTGGGGAGTCATTTGCACTAGGGTTGGGAGCTCTAGAGCACCAGGAGCTGAGATATGGTATTGCACACATAGTGTTAGGGTTAGGGTTAGGGTGTGTGGACAAAATGAATATGCACATTTTTGCTCATTTTTTTGCTTTAGAGCTCTGGTCTATTCTCTCCCCGCGTTCGTGACAGTTGTACCGGAGATGCTCTAATCCAGTCTAGCCATCAAAATGAACCACAAATATTAAAGTAACTTATAAAAGTAACTCGGACACTTATGCTTGCCTGTTTTTCCTGTTTCCAACTTCACCATGGAGAGATGACTGTTCCAATTTAACAAGATAATAAATGTTATTCACTTCACATATCAGTGGTTTTAATGTTTTGGCTGATCGGTGTACAACAGCTCAGAAACCCACAGCACTATTGAACTTCCACAAATAGTAATTAATATTCTATGACAGCTTTATAATGTCTTTGTACTAATGCTGTAATTTCTATATCATCTCATCTGTAATGTAAATAACAGGACTCAAATTAAAAAGATGTTCCACATAATTAAATGTTACTCTAAATAAATACACTCTATGATGTGTCTTCTGTTAACTAATCAAAGATAAATAATTGTTGTCAGATTGTTATTGTATAAATCACTTAGATAATCCTATAAAAGCATTCACCCCTAGCTTTAGTGGATGGCAAACAATAAAAGAGGTGTATTTTTCTGTATAATATTTTAGCTCTCATCTGGCAAAATAACAGTAAATACAATATAAACATAATAACACTGATGACAAAGTCATAATATAAAACTAATTACCTGAGCAAGTAACACCAGCATCTTCACGATGGCTACAGATGTGTTTTCTAAATCCTCTGTGAGAGCACTGTGTGATGGTGCTTTCATTTCCAGAACATTGAACATCATTCAGCCATATTTCACCACTTCCCTGACCAAAGTGGGCACTGGGATGAGCAGTCACAGCTTTACCACATCCAATCTGTCTACACACCACCTCTGCATCATTCAGGTCCCAGTCGTCATCACACACTGTTCCCCACTGACCATTATGCAGGATCTCCACTCTACCAGAGCAGGAGTTGTAGCCACTAGTGAGTCGTATGTTAGCGCCATCTAAAACAAACATCAGAAAGCACGTTCGTGTTAATTAATCATAATGAATCTTATTACTGTATAGAATATTATAGCATTTGCCCTCATATGAATCCATTTCTCTCATTTCTAATCCTTTATTAATAAAGATTTCAGGACTTTCACATAATGAGTAATAAATATAATCTGCATTATATTATTAAATGTAACTCAGTATTAACACCTTTCACATTCAGTTCATTACTATTTTAAGAAACCCACCACCTCGTCTCTGTTCATAGGTTAACAAATTTATTTCTATGGGCTATTATTACCGCTCCAAAGAGAGGGAGAGAAAAAAAATACATAGATTAAAAAAATTAAAAATAAAAAAGAGACAAATAAATGTAAATTAAAATTTAAAAAGTACCAATCATTGGCACAATTCCACTGTTTTCCCCGACAGCCTGGCTAGTGGACATTCCCACAGTGTTGTCTAGTATATGAATTAGTGAACATGACTAGTCTATGCTATGTAATGTTATAGGCAGCATGACAGAACTGAACAAGTATGATACACCACAATGTCAGATAATACTTATAAACTATCACAGACAGCACGATACTCACAAACACACAATACATACAGACAACACAATATTCCAAAAAACACAGACAACACAATACTCACAGACAACATAATACACAAACAACACAATACTCACTGACAACACACAGACAACACAATGCACACAGACAACAAAAAACACACACAGACAACACAATACTCACAGACAACACACAGACAACACAATACTCAGACAACACAATACTCACAGACAAAAAAACGGGACACAGACAACACAATACTCAAAAACAACAAACAACACACAGACAGCACAATACTCACAGACAACACAATACTCACAGATGACCTATAAATTATATAAAACTTCACCTAACATAATTATCAAATAATTCAATGCATGGTGGTTTTGATTAATATTTCATGCCTTAAACACAGTGAAAAAGCAAAAAAAAAAACAACAGTTGTATGTACTATTTATGTTTTTAAATAAATAACAGCCACACTACAAATGAGTAGGTAAATACACAGATATTCAATACTCACAGACAACACAGTACATGCAGACATCACAATACTCACATACAACATAGTACACACAGACAACACAGTACTCACAGACATACAATACTCACAAACAACATACAGACAACACAATACTCACAAACAACACACAGACAACAAAATACACCCAGACAACACAATACTCACAAAGAACACACAGACAACACAATACACACAGAAAACACAATGCTTACAAAAAACACAGTGTCAGTGCACTCCCCCGATGCTCACCTTTGCGGCGCACTCTTGTGACGTCATTCCCTGTCGCGTGACTTTTATACTCAGCAGCACTATTTAAGTACGCCGTTCATGCTAGATTGTCGCCAGATGATCTCTCGTCACTACTTTTGTGAGTCACTCCTGCCAGCCTCCGGTCCGAGTGTTATTCTGTGCCTCGCTGTTTGTATTCCATGTGGATTTTCCCTTCTTGGATTACTTTTTTCCCCAGGATTTCTTACGTAAGTTTTTTTTTTTCATTCATTGCTGCCGGGTGTTTTTTTTCCGTTTTTTTGCGCTCCGGTTATTGAAAATTAGGATTACCCTTTTCCTGTGTGGATTACTTCCTTTTTCTGTTTGGATTATTTTTTGCCCATGCTTGGATTACTTCCTTTTTTACCCTGTGTGGATTACTTTATTTCTCGTGAATCGAACTTCCGGTTTCGAGACTGTTACGCTCGTGGCGTCAGACTAGTCCCTCTGCAGGAGGTTCAGCCCAAGACTTTGCCCGGCTACATCCTCTGTGCATTTATACATTTATATATAGACATATATTACTATTATTATTTAAATAAATTCTCTTTTTTGGACCCTGGCCTTCGTTTGGGTTCTCCTCCCCAGCACCCTCATCTGGTTGCTGATACACCCAGGCAACACTATACTCACAGGCAACACTATACTCACAGGCAACACTATACTCACAGACCATGTATCAATTATCTTATACATCACCTAACATAACTATCGTATGAAATAATAAAAAAAGTGTTGTATTAAATATGTTTTTAAATAAATAACAGCCACACTACACACGAGTAGGCATATACACAGATTTTCCACCTTCATTAAATACTTTATTTTTCCATTTTCAGGAAATTATTTATAATTATAAATATATTTATATATAACATTACAATTATAATTAATGTGACTTTCTGTTCAACTCTTCTATTTTATTCTATTCTTTCTTAACAATATGCTAACAAGCTGAAAGTTAAGAACAAACTTAAAGAACTAAGTGTAACTGGGCAAAGCTGAGTTTATTAAGTTGAGAATCAAAGACATGCTTGATCTTGGAGAAAGGATTCGTTCATGGTGTTTAATTGCCAGAAGAAGAGCACTTTGATTCAGGTGATATGAGACTGCCCTGACTGTGGTTTGCCACTTCCTGCCAAACAGGAAGCTGTTCTGTGGCTATTCTAATAAATGAGTATGAGATGAATCTCATGTACTTATAAGTGTAAGTTGGGTTTCAAGCAATTGCAAGGTCATGCATGCTTTAACGTCACACCTAATTTTGTCTAATGCACCTTTTATATCTATAGTTTATAGAACTTCAAAGGCTCAAAAAGTGCTGATGGATGAGTTGGATGTCTGATCTAGAGAGTAAATTAAATGGATTCAAATGAAAATTAGACTTACCAGCCAGCAGAGAAGCTCTAAGAACACCGACTGTAGAGAGAAATAAAGAGGAGGAAGTTCATGAAGCCAGTGATGGAAAAACCAAAGCTGTCTTTTGTTTAATAATAATAAAACTCCAGAACAATCCTCTCCAGAATTTATTGGCACCTTTCATAAAAATTAAAAATGGGTAAATGTTAGAACACTCTGTCTATATTATTAGAAATTATTAACTATATTTATAGCCCTTTTAACAATTCCCATTGTCTCAAAGCAGCTTTACAGACATATTAAAACAGAAAAGTGAAAAGAAATAAGATTAATCAGTTTATCAGGTAAACAATCCAGGCGGAAATCAAAACTTCCATTCTAGCCTCTGTAACTTTATGCCAGTAAGGCCTAGAATCAATCTGACACTTGTATCTGAAACTAGAGAGTCTCTTCTTTCCAAGAGACCAGGCTCACCCCTGTGTGTCAAAGTATGTGGGAGCTGTAGCACTTTTTGTTGGGTAGGTCATGTAGGCGAAAAACGTGCAATAGTGGGCGAGATCCTTAAGAGGTTTTTAAAATATGTTAAAAAGAATAAAACAGGAGTAAAAGTGATTTGGATAAAAAGTGCAGTCAGTGTGAAGCAGCACAGTGCTCATTCAGTAAATGCAGAGTTAAACAGATGTGTTTTTAATCTTGATTTAAAAGTGTCTACTGTTGAAGCACATCTGATCTCTTCTGGAAGCTGATCCCACCTATAGGTGGCATAATAACTAAATGCTGATGCACCTTGTTTTGAGTGAACCCTTGGTATCTCTAACTGACCTGATCCTAATGATCTGAGTAGTCTGCTTGGTTTATATTCAGTTATAAATGAGTGACAATACTTTAAAATCTATTCTAAATGTAACTGCGAGACCTGAGGACTGGAGTGATGTGCTCAGATTTTTTGGTTCTGGTCAGAATTCTGGCAGCAGTGTTCTGTATGAACTGCAGCTGTCTAATGGTCTTTTTGGGGATCCCAATAAGGAGTCCATTGCAATAATCCACCCTGCTGGTGATGAAAGCATGAACAAGTTTTTCTAAGTCCTGTCTTGAGACAAAACATCTAATTCTGTCTATATTTCCGAGATGGTAGTAAGCTGATTTGCTTATCGCTTTCACATGACTACTGAAATTAAGGTCAGACTCTAAAATTACCCCAAGATTTCTGACTTTAATCTGTGTCTTTAGACCGCTAGAGTCAAGGTGTGTGTTAACCTTGAGAGTTTCATCATTTCCGAATACAATGGACATACAATGGTTTTGTCTTTGTTTAACTGGAGGAAGTTTTGACGCATCCAACTGTTAATTTCATCAATGCACTTACATAGAGAGCCGATGGGGCTGTAGTCATTAGGGGACAGGGCTAAGTATATCTGGGTGTCATCTGCATAGCTGTGGTAAGCAATTTGGTTCTTTTTCATTATTTGACCAATTGGGAGCATATACAAATTAAAGAGAAGCCGTGCAAGAATTGAGCCCTGTGGGACTCCACATGTCATGGATGTCCACTCAGATTTATGGTTACCTATGTTCACATAGTAACCACTCCCTTTTAGGTATGACTTAAACCATTTGAGGACCATCCCAGAAAGCCCTACCCAGTTTTCCAGTCTATGTAAGAGTATGGTGTGATCTACCGTGTCAAAGGTAACCAGCACTGATATTTTACCTGAATAAGGCTTTGTTAAGATTGGTGTTATTATACTGGTCACTGCTGCACTCTTGTCATGGTGACACTCTTAAAGTGTTGACCAGTTCCTTGTTCTAAAAGGAAGAAACCATGAAACTAAGATTGAAATAACAACTTTAGCAACACTGCAAGTGCACACAAAGATATTCTCACGTCTGCAAAGTTTACAGCAACACTTCAGTAAGTGTGCTTTTGAGTGACACTGACAATAATATATAACTAACACAGGGCTCTCAAGTCTCACGCATTGAGTGTGACAGTGACTCATCTCTGTATTTGTCACGCTCTCCCACCACACATTGTATTTGTCACACAGAAAAACTTACTATTTATAATATATTTAATATTCTGCAGCATTAATAATAATAATAATAATAATAATAATAATAATAATAATAATAATAAAACAATTCCAGAACAATCCTCTCCAGAATTTATTGGCACCTTTCATAAAAATTAAAAATGGGTAAATGTTAGAACACTCTGTCCATTTTATTAGAAACGCTGTGCACCTGTTTATTTAGGCAGTCCTAATCTTTAATCAGTTTGTGTGAGTCTGTACTGTTATCCTGTTGTAGTCAATTCACCTCATGGTTTGATATGTTGTGCTTCTTGAGCTCGGGCTGCATCAGCAGTGAGCAGGAATTTGTCCACCAAAAGTTTTTTTTTTATTTTATGGAAAAAAAAATACAGAAAATAACAGCCTGATTTGACGACAATGGACATTGATCTGTCTGTCGTGGCCCAACCCGCAGCAACCTTTTGTGAAAGATATTAAACATTTTACAAAAGTATAGAAGGAGAAAAGGGTAAATTATATATATATAAACAATAAAAATTAGAAAGAAAAAAATAAGAATGAAACTAAATATAATAATACATACAATTGAAGTTTAAAGTTAATTATTATTTTTTTCTTTATTTAAAATTTGAAATACTTCATATCCTTATCCCTAATGAGCAAGCCGGAGACTTCAGGTAAAAGTAAACCTGCTTTGTAAATGTCTTCATCTGGAGAATGTCTTCACATTCAAATACATTAAATGCTGGCATCATACAAAGGATAGTAAGAAATGTATATATTAAAAATAAAAAGAGATTATTTTATTCTAAGTTATATATAAATAACCCAAAGGATATACCCCACACATCCTGCCTCAATGACTATCGTCCCATTGCACTCACACCCATAGTTATGAAGTGCTTCGAGACGCTCGTCATGAGGCACATCAAGACCCAGTTACCACCCTCACTGGCCCCCCTACAGTTCGTGTATCGTCCAAACCGCTCCACAGACGATGCCATTGCCACAGCCCTCCACTTAGCCCTCACCCACCTGGACAATAAAGACACTTATGTACAAATGCTGTTCATAGACTTTAGTTCAGCATTGAATACAATCATCCCTCAGCACCTGATTGGGAAGCTGAGCCTGCTGGGACTAAACACCTCCCTCTGCAACTGGATCCTGGACTTCCTGACTGGGAGACCTCAGTCAGTCTGGATCGGGAACAGCATCTCCAGCACCACCACACTGAACACTGGAGCTCCTCAAGGCTGCGTGCTCAGTCCACTGCTGTTCACTCTGCTGACTCACGACTGTGCAGCAATGCACAGATCGAATCATATTATCAAGTTCACCGATGACACGACCGTGGTGGGTCTCATCAACAAGAACGACGAGTCAGCATACAGGGAGGAGGTGCAACAACTAACTGCCTGGTGTAGAGCCAACAACCTTTCTCTGAATGTGTTTAAAACTAAAGAGATGGTTGTGGACTTCCGGAGAGCACAGAGTGAACACTTTCCGCTGAACATTGACGGATCATTGGTAGAGATCATCAAGATCACCAAATTTCTTGGTGTTCATCTAGTGGCGAACCTCATCTTGTCACTCAACACCAGCTTCATCACCAAGAAAGCCCAGCATCACCGTCTCTACTTCCTGCAAAGGCTGAGAAAGGCACATCTCCCACCCCCCCATTCTGACCATGTTCTACAGAGGGACCATTGAGAGCATCCTGAGCAGCTGCATCACTGTCTGGTTTGGGAACTGTACTATCTTGGATCGCAAAACCCTGCAGCGGATAGTGAGGACAGCGGAGAAGATCAATGGGGTCTCTCTTCCGTCTATCATGGACACTTACACCACACGCTGCATCCGCAAAGCCAACAGCATTGTCGATGACCCCACACACCCCTCACACACACTTCACCCTTCTGCCGTCTGGAAAGAGGTATTGAAGCATTCAGGCCCTCACGACCAGACCAAACATTTTCTTCCCACAAGCCATCAGACTTCTCAATAACTGAACTGTACTATACTGAGCACAACATACACACACATCACCTGTATGGTCTGCACAGACCCTCACAAAACACACACACTGACACATCATACTGTTTACATGCTGCTTACAATTCCATCAAACTGTTTACATGCTGTTTTGCACACTTTTCTGTTGTTTTTGCACATACTGTCCAACATTTCAGCAGTTTTTGCACATATTGTACAATATCTCAGCCATTTCGCACATTCTATGCAATATTTCAGTCATTTGCTATTTTTTGCACAATTCTATATATTATCCCAAGGACCTGCTGCTAAGAAACTGTGTTCATTCTAATGTTCCTGCACGAAATATTCTTTGAACATTCAGTATTCACATACAGTATATACACTGGTCGGTTGGTACTGTTTCTGTTTATTGTCTTTTGTGTAATGTATTTTTTTGTACTTTTTGTATTGTCTTGTAACTTTTTGTCTGCACTGTCTTTTGTCCTGCACTGTCTTGTCTGTCTTGTCCTGCACTGTTTGCATCAGGTTGCACAGTTCCCCCCGTCCCACAGACTGCTCTCTCTGCTCCCCTCAGGAAGACGTCTCCGCAGCATCCGATTCCGCACTAGTCGACTGAGGGATAGCTTTTTCCCTCAGGCCATCAGACTAATTAACAGCCATAACTAAAACAGCCTACAGCATACTTCCACAACATGGTATGCTACACACTGCACTCAAACTTCAACAGTTCAACACTGGACTACACACACACACACACACACACACACACACACACACACACACTGCATTCATACTGCATCTATACACACTGGACTATACACAAACACCGCATTTAATTTAATATAACAATCTATCTGACAATAAGCTATCTGTACCACAGGACATTTCTGTATCTGTACAGTCTGTTGCACCTTAACATGTTACATATATATTACATGAATATAATACTTATACTTATATATATTATATTTATACTTATACATACATACATATATACTATATATGTGTGTACTGACTATGTATGAGCACGTGGCATCTTTTCCACATTTTCCGCATTTGCACATTTGAACTGGTACTAAGCATTTTGCACATTTTTTTTTTAACCTGATTGTAAATTGTTCTAATTTCTGTTTCTTGACTACTGTATGTAAATGGTTCTGCAATTTCTGGAGCTCGCTCCCAAGAATTTCACTCACCATGGCACATGTGATGTGCACCCTGTTATGTAGCACTCTGATCCTGGAGAAACGTTGTCTCATTTCATTTTGTACTGTAACAGCTATATATGGTTGAAATGACAATAAAAGCTTCTTGACTTGACTTGACACATGTAAAATGTGAAAATTATACAATAATATTAATCACAAGACAAACATATTGATATAAATGTTGAATTTACCGAGCGTTAAAGTGAGGTGAAGATTCATCATCCTGGTCCTTAAGATGTAAATCAGTTTGATGCTAACAACGTTCACTGCTGCTTTCTTCTCAACAATGAACCTCATGAGGTAACGACAAGTGATGTTTTATGTTTCTTCACTCAACCAAAGAGGTGTAGTTTCTTCTATGGTCAGTTCCTGTTAAACTGCTGTACTCTTGTCATGGTGACACTCTTAAACAAAGTGTTGACAAGTTCCTTGTTCTAAAAGGAAGAAACCATAAAACTATGATTGAAACCACAACTTTAGCAACACTTCAAGTGCATGCAAAGAAATTCTCATGTCTGCAAAGTTTACAGCAATACTTCAGTAAGTGTGCTTCTGAGTGACATTGACAATAATATATAACTAACCAACTGACCTTTATCCTTCATGCTGTGACTTGACTGATTTCCTCCTCTACTTCCTATTTGTGTGTTTTCATGTTCTAGAAATCATGAAGAGGTTGTTAATGAGATAAAGTATAGAACCTACCGAATTGTACAATTGTCATTTGGTTAATGAGACAAACCAGTAACCAGAAAAAATCTGAAGTAAATGTACACAAATTAATTCTATGTTTAAATCCACATTTAACATTTAGTTGAAGCTTTCGTCATTTTGTAGACAGTAAATTCAAACAAATGACGATTTTTAGAAAATGTAAAGGCTCATTAAATTCTTAAATAATTTTGTTCATATTTCAGTTTAGTGATTTTGTATCAGTAACAATGAATGTTTTTATAGTTAGTTAAAGAAGCCTTAGCCAAATGTGTGAAAGCAACAACTCAAGAAATGTGTGTTGGTGTAAAACGATCTAAAACAAGATCACTGTTGAAATTCTATTCTATAAATTCGAATAGAACAGTGTGTGAAAGAACAGAGCTTTTTTCATCATGATCAGAAACACACACAAAACATCAGTCTTTAATAAAAAATATTTTCATCATTATCATCATCCAGTTCATGGTACAAGAGAAACAACATTTGTGCGTTTGAATGTGTAACAAGTGTTGGAGCAGAACAGAAAAAAGAGAACAGAAGACAATGTCTTTGTGCTGGAGGCCGTGTGACATCGACATGTTTTAAGATGTGTGAAATGATGTGGCTCGCTGGCAGTGATAGTTTTTGGGCAGTGTTCTAACATGGTCATGTTCACGTTTACTGAACACCAAAAGGAAGTTCAGAGGAAGCCGAAACATGATGAGATTCGAGATTCTGTGCAAGTCGTGTTCATAGTCAAAGTGAAACGTGGAAGTCTTCTACATATCTTTTTTTATTTTGTGAAGAAGTATTGCACACAGGTACAGTGATGATTTGTGTCTGCATTGGAAATCTGGGAAATCAGTTTGGTGTTCCTGACTATTAAAAAAATCACTGACTTCTGGAGGATGGAACAAGAATTAAATTAAAATGAAAACAAAACACTGTTAGTGAAGTCTTCTGAGATATTTCCTTCTCAGACCCCATGGGGACTTGTTTCCACTCAAGATAATAAGGATATTGCTTCGTTCCAGTGTAAGTGTTGAGGCAGTGGCTCTTAACTTCCCTGCTTGCCAGATGTTGGGTTGTTACTCTGGTCACATCATCATCATCATCATCATCATCATCATCAAAAAAAGCGAACAAGGATATTGAGAAACCAGTTAATGTTTTTCACAATGTTTTGGATCCAAGGTGAAGTAAGAATATCATATTGGTGAAATGCTTGGAAATGTATAAAAGATTGTCTTGAATTACATTGTGTGTGCATTCTAGTGTAAACAAGCTCAGTGCATGTTTTACTCTGTGTGCATCATAGAACAAACGCAAGCTTACACTTGGAGAGTGTTTCTTGGTTTGTTATAATCTTTGCATCTTAAGTACTTTTACTTATTCTAATAATGTTTGATTATTTGAAGGTGATTTTATTTCTAAATTTCTTTTTACTTTACATATATTACACACATTTATCTATATTACACTTTTAATAAAAACAAGGCCTCCCACTGTGAGGATCCTGAAAAGACAAAGTCTGCCTCCTTCATTTAAATATTTAAACAATCGATTAGGTAGAAGAACTTGAAGAGGATCCTTTGTTAGAAGACAGAGGGACTTCGAAAGACACCTGTGTTCAAAGTAAGACCAACTCTGATAGTCTTGTGTTTTCAACACTAACCCGTGCAATCTAGGACACATTTCTTAGTGGGATTGTGGAAGGGTTTCCTACACAATCCAAAAATATGTGTCACAAGGGACAAGTACATGAATATAAATTGCTGTTAAAAAATGTCAAACTTTCTTTCAACACTAGATGGTATCATAACTGCATTTATTTTGCTGCTGCCTGCACGGTCTGTCTAGAACCGCTCACTGCAGCATGAGCCTTTAAAGTCAGTGTGTGAATGAGGTAATGATGAAGAACTATTTTAAAGCTGAAGAAACAAGAAGCTAAAGAAATAAAGAGTGTCACAATGAGACAAAGGCGAATGTGGATCCATTTGCAGTTTATGATTTAATAACAAAAACAAGAAACAAACAGATAAGAAAAACAACAGGTACGCAGGCAAAACAGGATAGAGAACTTAGCAGAAGAGGGAACAGACAACAGAATACACCAAACAACGACTCACAACAGGGAAATGAACGAACAGAGCAGATATAGGGAACAAGAACCAATCACAAGACGGAGGCAATCACAGACTAAGACAAAACACCTGGGGAAGAGAATGAGTGCAGTTAATGTCCATGGTAACAGGTGGGCGGGGTCAACAATTAACAGCAGGGAAATGACAGCAGACAGAAATGAGGGAAAACACAGACAGACTCGTTATAGACCCCCCACTACGAGCGGCTTCCAGACACTCCCAAGTCCACAGAAACCAGTCCAGGAGGGTGGAGCGAAGGCGCGACCAGGGTTGGAGGGTGGGACAGGTTTGTGTACCAGGGCGGCGTCGGCAGAACAGGGGGCCGGGGCGGCACCGGCAGAGCAGGGGGCCGGGGTGGTGCAGGAGGCGGAGCCAGAGACCAGAGCAGGACCGGAGACCAGGGTGGTGCCGGAGGTGGAGCCAGAGACCAGAGCAGGAACGAAGACAAGGGTTGTGCTGGAGGTTGAGCCAGGGACCAGAGCAGGACTGGAGACCAGGGTGGTGCCGCAGGCCGAGCCAGGGACCATAACGGAGTTGGCGGCGAGGGTGGTGCTCTGAGCCTGTAAACCGGGACAGGAGGTAGAAGGGCTGGCAAATCCAGCGAAACGAAACACAGGACAGATAAAACAGGAACATTAATATGTTCAGGCAAGGCAGAGAGTTCAGGGAGTTTGGGTGTCACCATGTCGATTGCGTTCTCCGACTCAGTCATTTCGGTCAACCCGGCCGGTTCGGCTGGTTCCGTCGACCTGGTCGGTTCTGTCAACCCGGTCGGTTCGGCAGCTTCCGTCGACCCGGTCGGTTCGGCAGGTTTCGTCGACCCAGTCGGTTCGGCAGGTTCCGTCGACCCGGTCGGTTCCGTCGACCCGGTCGGTTCCGTCGGTTCCGTCGACCCGGTCGGTTCAATCGGTTCCGTCGACCCGGTCGGTTCCGTCGACCCGGTCGGTTCGGCAGGTTTCGTCGACCCGGTCGGTTCAGCAGGTTCTGTCGAACCAGTCGGTTCGGCAGGTTTCGACGACCCGGTCGGTTCAGAGTGTCCCCGGTGTTCTGGTTTAGGGCCCCTATGAGTCGTTTAGGGCCACATGGAGTTATCTGGACTTTGTGTAGGTTCCAGACATTCTGGAGCCAGGTGTGTGTGTAAAACTGGGTTGCGCATCGGTTAATTGAGGAGTAGATGTTGAAATTTAGGGTGCTACAGACTCTACATATCCTCCCTTTTTGGTGCCGAAGTTTCTGATGAAGGAAACTTCTGATGAAGGAAACTTCGTCATCCAACAGTTATGAAGGTCGGCTGGTAGGTAGATTATGATGGTCAAAGGCAGGTGAATCGTGGTGGTCGGGATTGGCAGCCGGGACAATGCTTGGAGGGCCGTGTCGACTGGGGTGATGTCGATTATTTGCCTCCCCCCTTTGCTTGGCATAGGCTTTTCGGCTGTCTCGTAGCTTCTGGTAATCCTTTTTGATCTTGCCTGGTTGCCGATCCAGGACGCCCCGCACCTTGCGGCTGGAGGTGGTCCTGAGGAGGTAGAGTTGGTCTCGTGTAGTGACGTTAGCTACGGTCTGTAAATGAAAGTCGATGTTTTGCAGGTAGACATGTATGTCATAGCCTCCTGCAGGGTCTGGCGTGAAAGTAGGGATGTTTCTAGCCAGTTTGTCCAATTCCTTAGGGGCCACACTGTGACTGGAAAGCGGGGTTTCTTGAAAAGTCTCCCACCCTGGGGAGTTCTTGAGTCGAGATTTCTCACCCCCCTTTTGGAATGTTGATTCTTGTTTTGGGGGTATGAGTCCACTGGTTAAGGGAACTTCCACATTTGGTATTTCCTTTTCAGGGTCACTTTGTAGATGCCTTTCATATGCGTTAGCTTTGGCAACTCTATCCTTAAGTTCAGTCTCTGCTCTTATCAAAAGGGCCTTGGCTTGTCGGAGTTCCTCCTGAGTGTCCTTTTCCTGTTGTTCTCTGCGTGCTGGGTCCGCATGGAGATCGGTTAGGGCCTGTTGTAGACCTTTTTCTTCCTCCTGCAGTTCTGTGTCCTCTTCGTCTGCCTTTCCTCGTTGACTCCGAGTCTCTGCCTGGACTGGGTCTAGCTGGTCGTGCGCCTGTGCCAGGTTCCTCTGAGCCTCCTCAACTTGGATCTGTAATGACAACGATTCCTGTTGCAGACGAGAATTTTTTTCTTTCATCCATTTTACCCGGGCGATGAGGTTGTAGGTCAGTGCTCCGAAGATCTTGGCCAGCTCCTTGTGGCTATAGTCCTGTGCTGGGTTATGAGACATCACTGCACTCAGGTTGTCATCAAGCTGTTCCCGGCTCAGGTGTTGCATATCAGCAGCAGTTTCGGATAGAAGGGTACCCGTCATGGCGTTCAACCAGGTCTCTAGCTGATCCCGGGGTGTCTCATGGCTGGAGGGTCTGGACATGCTGGCTCACTGGCGAAGAGAGACTGAGACAAGGGCCAATGCAAGTTCTTACAATATTGGTGGCCTACGCTAATAGGCGAGAACGTGCTGTCCACTCAATTTGCCTAATGGGTAATCTAAAAATTTGGCTACTTTAAATTGCTAAGTTTTTCTGTGATGATTTCAAAGTTAGGTCTTTACCTTATGCCTCAACTCAATAGAATGAACACAGACAGATCACCTCACAACACAAAGGTGATAGAGCAGGACGAGGCCTGGACAGGGAAGAGTTATAAAGTTGAAACTAAATAGCTGAAACTGAATTTTAAATTTAGCTTCACACTCTGTTTAAAGTTTTATTTAAGATAAGTGAGGGGAAGTGGGAAGCAAATAAATGGGAAGGGAGAAAAGAGAGAGATGCAAATAGTGATAATAAAAAAAAACAATAAAAGCAGATAACGAAACGTCAAAATAGAAATTCAGTAGAAAAAAAAAATTACTACTAATAGTAATAAAACAAAACTTGACCAAACAAAAACAACATTGATAATAATAAAAAGGGAAATAATTAAAAAAATTAAGAATAACAAACAATAATAAACGAAGATACCAAAATAAAAATGAAAACCACAAAAACCAGGTGGCAGAGAGAGAGAGAGAGAGAGTTAGTTCACACACACTGAATATAGGGGTTAGAAGTGGGGGCGCTTGTAAAGGTACTAGTTACTTAACAACCTATCCCTTGGTGTTTATCTGGAAGTGCGGTGCCCTAAATCATTTCACTAGTGGGTGTGATTGATACGTTTGGGGTAAGATTAGTCTCGACCCTACGTGTCATGCGACCTTATTTCGACCGGTTCAAATTAAGGAAGCAGGCTTTATTCTCTACCTCTATAAAATTGTAAAACTGAGAGGACGAAACTTAATAATAAAGGTAAAATAGAAGTATATATAGTCAACAGGGTTCCTTCACTGTTGATATGTAAGATTAGGTCTTAAGAGTTTAGCTGATAAGAGTTACACTACTCAAATCACAGTTTAACAACTGAGGAAAGGTTTCTCCTTTCCACAAATTCAACAGTTTTTGCTACTCAACGGCACACAGTGGGTGGGTCAGGTTTTCTTCGCTGCCCCCCAAATAAATAGATAAACAAAAGAACAGGGTTTCTTCGCTGTCCTTATTAGTTACTTGCTCAAGGTTTGGGACTCCTTTTACATATCAATCAACAACTGGTCAGCAGTATCTTTATAATTGGATCTGCATTAGGCACGCATCAGTTAGCTACTCTGATGGTTAAACCTAAAGGAGTGCTATCGTCTGGTTGAACGAATTTGGAACACGCAATGACTTCAACAACGATACAAATACAAGGCCTTAAAAGATGATAAGAGGAACACGCTCAAATCAATCTTTAATCAAACAATGGGGAGATTTCTTCGTCCCCACAGCTGATCTTGATAATATTAAAATGTGCAGTAAAGAGATTTCTTCGTCTTTACGAGGGATTCTTAATATTATGACTGCAGTTTAATTCTTCTCTTTTCTTTTCTTTTTTTTTTCGATTAATCGTGACTCATAAATAAAAATTAAAAAAGGAATAAACAAATAAAATAAACTCAAATAGTGATCAATCTAGCTGAGTCTACGTTGTGACCTATCTCACCACAAACGCACAGTAAATCGACACCAGTAAATTGACGCTGAGTTAGCTCACAAAGCAAAGTTTGAACAACATGTCCGCATTCTCCACCATTTTATGTAGCGACATTCTGGACATTCAGACATTCTGGAGCCAGGTGTGTGTGTAAAACTGGGTTGCTCATCGGTTAATTGAGGAGTAGATGTTGAAATTTAGGGTGCTACAGACGCTACATAATGTTTCTGTGGTGGGTTAAAATGCACAGTAAATATCACAGCTACTGTATCAGAAGCACTTGTCTAGGCTACATTTATTAAAGTGAGTTTTTCCATCCAGTTTAATGCAAAGAAATGCTGGATTTTACTCTAATACCAGTACCCCAGCGGAAAACAGCACGGTTAAACTTTCCTACTAGTCCTATTTGTCTCTACACTAACAAAATATCAAAATCTAATAATCAAATTCAAACATCAGAATGACTTTTAAAGATAAACACAAATTGAATTTATTAACAAAATAAGTGAGCAAAATAAAATACAACTTATTTATAAACTCACATTAAGTAAAAATGGATGAAATGTTACAGTTGTGATGAAGGTTCACTAACTTCTACTTAAGTCTAAATGTCACACCTTATCAAAATTTAATGTGAATTAAATGTTAAATTTAGCTTTAAACTCTAAGCTTTAATTACTTTAAGTTCTCTAGAAAGAACCCATAAACCAAATGAACTAATATTAATAATTGCTCAGAAAAAGAATCAATCACATTTGAAACAATGAGTTCAACCGATTTAGTTCAGGCTGTACAATAAATTAAACATCTAAAAAAGAAAAATGAAACAGAATAAACACTAGTGCACTCCATATCATTGAGGCTTGTGAGAATAATCCCTTCAGACAAAAATGCTTTTTAATCACAATGTAATTCCATGAATGTTATGTGGAAATATCGCACACCTTAAAACAGTTTACATCCCTAGTTATGCGGACAAGGTGATCCGCCCATCTGGAGTGATGATAATCAGTAGTGGAATTGGGAAAAAAGGCTACATACAAGATCCGTCTATCCGCCCATTGTTTTCAGGAGAATAACTCTAAGGTTATTGCTTCTAACCTGCTTTGTACATCTCTTTGTACAACTCTCTGACATCTCTCTCAGACACATTACATCATTCTCTTTTTCCTGCTTCTCTCTTTCCCACCTCTCCCAATGATGGAGCCACTGACCATAGCACTGATATAGTAGATATAAAAAGTATTCCTATTAAAATAACACTTCTGTTACAGGTCTTAGTGATGTTAAAAAAAAGATAACACACCACATCCTCCTTTTATGTGATATAATAACTAACAAAACTCAAGTGAGAAAAGAAATGTTTTAGGGAAAAAAGAATAAGAGTAAACGTACAATAACTTGTTTGAATAAGTGCAAATCCCTTACACACCTCTTAACTAAAACCTTTTGCATATAATACAGAGTCTAACCAAGTCTGACTATAAGTCTACCAATTTAGCACATTTTAATTTGCCACTCTGGATTAGTTTATGCTCAAAATTATTTGTTTATTGCCTGACCCTTGCCTGAATCTTGACTTTGCCCTTGGATTATGTGATTGTTTTGTTTGCTGCACTTGTGTCTGTACCTGTATCACTTACAGAAAAAATGGGGTTTTGGATAATCATTTAGGTTTCCATATTACTCTACACAATTTTGCTTTGCTTAAATTTCTGCATCCTCATAGTCATTTCTTTGTTCCTCAGCATCAACATTAATATAGTCATCATCTGCATCCCTTCATTGTTCACGCTCTGCATTAATGTAGTCATTATCCAAGTCCTCAGAATCATCCTTCTGGTAGAAAATGGTTTCTGCCTCTTCTTGGTGACACTCATATGTCCTTTTTAGCACCTACAAAGTAACTGTGACAAAATACACACAAATTAACAGATTTTAGATCAAAATTCAATTTCCACAAGAATAATACAAAATTATAAATAAAACCATTTGTATTGTGCTATTAAACAAAACTATGCAACAATGCTGATTACAACCTAAATGCATTTTTCTTAATATTCTTGATATTCTTATGCATCAGAAATCTGGCAATAATTAATATTTTTTGAATTAAATAATGAAATATAAATGAAATATAATGAAACTATACTTGGCAACCCTAACCCTAACCTAGTCATTCTGCAACATTCTATTTATTCTCCTTCTATTTAAAATGGAGTCCTCCCAGTTTCCTACAGTGAGGGATAAGATAGCTTATATGATTGACCTACTAACGGGCAAAGTTCTGGCAGGGGATTTGGCAGTGTGGCATCATCTGAAATAAGACCCCATGGTTTATTCATTAATTGCCACACTACAAAGCACATTTGATCACCCCTCTGTTGGGAGGGGTCTGATCAAGTCAGGTCAAGTCAAGAAGCTTTTATTGTCATTTCAACCATATATAGCTGTTGCAGTACACAGTGAAATGAGACAACAATTCTCCAGGATCAAGGTGCTACATAAAACAAAGACAGGGCTAAGGACATGTAAGGAGTCTTAGCCACATAAAGTGCAACTGTGCAACCTGGTGCAAACAGTGCAGGACAAGACAAACAAGACAGTGCAGGACAAAAGACAGTGCAGGACAAAAAACAGTGCAGACATAAAGTTACAAGACAATACAAAAAGTACAAAAAATACAATACACAAAAGACAATAAACAGTAACAGAAACAGCACTGACCGACCGGCGTAAATACTGTATGTGAATACTGAATGTTCAAACAATATTTCATGCAGTAACATTAGAATGAACACAGTTTCTTAGCAGCAGGTCTTTGGGATAATATATATTATATACTTGTGCAAAAAACAACAAATGACTGAAATATTGTATAGTATTTGCGTAATGGCTGAGATATTGTACAATATGTGCAAAAACAGCTGAAATGTTGGACAGTATTTGCAAAAACAGCAGAAAAGTGTGCAACACAACACAACAGTGTGTGTGTTTTGTGAGGGTCTATGCAGTCCATAAAGATGGTGTGTGTATGTTGTGCTCAGTATAGTACAGTTCAGTTATTAAGAAGTCTGATGGCTTGTGGGAAGAAACTGTTACGCAGTCTGGTCACGAGGGCCTGAATGCTTCGGTAACTTTTTTCAGACGGCAGGAGGGTGAAGAGTGTGTGTGAGGGGTGTGTGGGGTCATCGACAATGCTGTTGGTTTTGCGGATGCAGCGTTTGGTGTTAGTGTCCATGATAGACGGAAGAGAGACCCCAATGATCTTCTCTGCGCTCCTCACTATCCGCTGCAGGGTTTTGCGATCCGAGATCGTACAGTTCCCAAACCAGACAGTGATGCAGCTGCTCAGGATGCTCTCAATGGTCCCTCTGTAGAACATGGTCAGGGTTGGGGGAGGGAGATGTGCCTTTCTCAGCATTCGGAGGAAGTAGAGATGCTGCTGGGCTTTCTTGGTGATGGTGCTGGTGTTGAGTGACCAGGTGAGGTTCTCCGCAAGATGAACACCAAGAAATTTGGTGCTCTTGACGATGTCTACAGATGATCTGTCGATGTTCAGCGGAGAGTGTTCGCTCTGTGCTCTCCTGAAGTCCACAATCATCTCTTTAGTTTTGTCCACATTCAGAGAAAGGTTGTTGGCTCTACACCAGGCAGTTAGTTGTTGCACCTCCTCCCTGTATGCTGACTCGTGGTCGTGTCATCGGCAAACTTAATAATATGATTCGATCTGTGCATTGCGGCACAGTCGTGAGTCTCTCCCCTGATATCATCTCTTCCCTGGATCCGCCAAGGTGTCCGCTTGTTAGCAAATTACACTATTGACTTCTGAACCGTAGCAGCTAGCTCATGCTGGAATGAACAAATTTTCAAGGCCACTTTTGTACAGGGCCTCTCCGAGGAGATGAAGGATGAGCTGGCTGCTTGGGACTCTCCTGAAGATCTGGAGGCTCTGTAAATCCTTGCTATCCACCTGTATAATTGCCTCCAAGAGCAGTGAAAAGAGCAGCAGGCTAATAGGCCAATTCAACGCAAGCAGGCTTGCACGCAAGAAGGTCTCAGCACCCCTGGGTCTTCCAAACCACAAGAAACACCTCCTGACCCAAAGCAGTTGTGTGCTGCAGGCCTAAAACAACAAGAGGTTCACGTTCAGTTGCACCACACTCAGGGGCTGTGGGCAATTTCATCAATGAGGGGATGGCCCACAGCCTCGAGATTCCCTTTCAGATCCTTCTACAAAAGCTGCCTGTTTCAGACACAGATGGGTGACCTCTGGCTTCCTGGCCCATAACCACCCAGACTGCACCATACTCTACATTGTAAGAAATTACAGATAACTGCACAAAATTCCACTGCACGATACACATCTAAAAGAGCTCATTCCTAAAAAGGTTTAATTATCATAAGATAATATGTTTAGGACTCTAAACATATAAATTTGATTTAATTATAAATATGGGAGCGGCAGCAGGACATCATGGACTGCCACGAACAAAGGGTTTATGTGACCGTGATTACCATTTAACATTATTAGTACAGCTATAGTTTCCCTTATGATCAAAATCTGCTTCAGGAAAAAGGAAGACAGCTGAATTTTTAACAGCTGACTGAGTTCTGGTGATGTTAAATTTACTAAACCCCACTATATATAAATACATACATACATAAAAAGAAATAATATTAGAAACAAATGTAGTTGTATTTAAAATATCCTAACTACAATCAAATATGTGCTAGGTAACTGCAGTGTTTTGGCAGATTAGTGTATAACAACCCACAAGCCCACAGCACTGCTGAATTTCTACAAATCATTTATTAATATTCAATAAGATTTATAGTAATGTATTTGTTCTAATGCTATAGTAATGCAGCATGCACCCCTAGCTTTACTCGATGGCAAACAATAAAACAGGTGTATTTTTCTGTATAATATAATATAATATAATATAATATAATATAATATAATATAATATAATATAATATAATATAATATACTATAATATAATATATTTTATCTCTCCAGTTGGAATGGCAAAATGACAGTACATACAATATAAATACAATAGCAAAGTCTTAATCAGAATCAAGTTTTTGGCCAAGTGTGTTGACACAAGGAATTTGGTTCCAGCTATTTGTAACTCTCAAAAGTACAAACATAAATAACACTATATTATACAAGACAAGACAATACAGACTATACAAGACAATACCGACTATGCAAGACAACACAGATGATGAGATACAATATAGACAATATGAGTATTAAATATAAAATAATAAAATAATAATAAAACAGAATATATGACTTCAGTATTTTACATAAATTATGAGAAGTGCATGGTAGTGAAAAATAACAGTATTGTACAATATTATGCTTTTTGTACAATATATAGCAGCAGTAGTGTGTGTACCATATACGGATGATGTGATGACTGACAGTTATGAGAATGCAGCACTTATAGATATGAAGCAGGGAATATAATTATGGTGAGTTGTTAATCAGCGTGATTGTCTGGGGAAAATGTATGGTATTATGGTGTATGTGTATGGCAGTTTTGGTAATCGAGGCTCTTTATCACCTGCCAGAAGGGAGGAGCTGAATGAGGTTGTGTCCAGGGTGTGAAGGGTTAGAAGTGATTTTTCCTGCCCAGTTTCTGGTTCTTGTATGCTACAAGTCCTGGGGAGTTGGCAGGGAGGCACCAATTATTTTTTCCTGCTGTTTTAACTGTGTGTCTGTTCCTGTCCTGTTTTGTTGCTGCACCAACCCAGATTGTGATGGATGTGCACAGGACAGATTTAATGACTGCTGGAAGATGGAAGGGGGTATAGTGAGCTTTAGGAGTTTGGAGTGGAGAATTTTCAGAATTATTGTATTAAAAGCTGAACTGAAGCCAGTTGGTCAGCACATGCTTTGAGACAGGAGGGGGAGACACCATGGACAGGGAGCTTCCCTTGTCTTCTGTCTCTGAAAGAGCTGATTTAAATCCTCTTCACAAATACTGAGCACATCTTGAGTGCTGGGAGGAGTAGTTAAAGGGGTTTCCAGAGGAGTGATGGAGCAGTCAGTGGGCTAGGTTGGATGGGAGGTGTGAAGATATTGTTCTCAAACCTGCAGTAGTAGGTATTTGGGTCATCAGCCAGGTCTTTGTTTGCTTCATAAAAACTGATATAAGATGTCTCAGGGTCAGTCAGTTCATTCAGGCTGTCAGTTCCAGCCTCGAAGATACTCCAATCAGTGCAGTCAAAACAGTCTTGTAGATCCTCGTTTGCCTCACTGGTCCATCTCTTCACTGAATCTTGGAATAAGATGGACAAAGCAGTGATCAGAGTTTCCCAAAGCTGCCCTGGGTACAGGGCGATATGCGTTCTTAAGAATTGTGTAACAATGATCCAGTGTATTTTTCTCTCTTGTGGGACAAATAATATGCTGTCTGGATTTTGGAAGTTCAAGTGTTCATTTTGCTCTGTTAAAGTCTCCAAGGATAATAAAAAGAGAATCCAGATTTTTTTTTGCTTCAAGCCGGATATTTGGTTTGCCAGGTTTTGCAGTGCGTCACTCATGTTGGCCTGCGGTGGGATGTGAACTCTGATCAAAATGAATGGGCTGCAGTATTTATTCAGCCCTGTGATATCTGTACACCAACGCTAATGTAGAAGCAGATTCCACCACCTTTCATTTTACCCAATAGCTCCATTACACAATCCGCTAGGTTGTAAGTGAAAGTCTGAGATAAGTAATCCACTGTCATTGAGTGACCGAGCCCAGTAAAAAAGAGAGCAGCAGAAACATGCAAAGTCTTTGTTTGTTACATTGAAAATAAACATTTCCTCCATTTTGTTCGGCAGTGAGCAGAGGTTTGCCGGGTGAATCAATGGGAGCGCAGTCCTAAATCCCCTCTGTTGCAGCTTCACTAGTGCACTGGCACGCTTCCCCCGCCGGAGTCTCCTCCATGTACCATAGAGCGCAGATGCTCCTTCAATTTAGAGTTCCGGGTTTGTAAAAACTGGTGAAAAAGTGTCTGGTGTGAACTGCCTGATATTAAGCAGTTTTTCTCTAGTGTATGTTATTATGGTAGGGAAACCAAACACACAGACATTAAACAAAAAAAGAAGGTATAAGAGAGTCGTGCCAAGGCTGCCATCAGCAATGCCATCTTGGCCACAGCTGTTAATATAATAAATAGTTATTAACGTTTGATACAAAGCTAATTACCTGAACAAGTAACACCAGTATATTCACTATGGTAAAAGTTGTGATGCCTCTCAAATCTAGCTCTTAAATCTGAATGGCTAAATGACAGTATATACAATATAAACATAACACTGATGACAAAGTCATACAATAAAACTAATTACCTGTGCAAGTAACACCAGCATCTTCATTATGGTTACAGTTGTTTACTCCAAATCTGCTGTGAGAGCACTGTGTGATGGTGTTTTCATTTCCAGAACAGTGAACCTTATTCAGCCATATTACACCACTTCCCTGACCAAAGTGGGAACTCTGATGAGCAGTGACAGCTTTACCACATCCAATCTGTCTACACACCACGTCTGCATCATTCAGGTCCCAGTCATCATCACACACTGTTCCCCATTGGTCATTATGCAGGATCTCCACTCTACCAGAGCAGAAGTTGCTGCCACCAGTCAGTCGTATTCCATCTAAAACAAACATAGGTTAACAAATTTATTTCTATGGGATATTATTGCCACTCCAAAGAGAGGAAGAGAAGAAAGAAAAGCTATGTACATATACACAGCCTTACCTCTCAGACTGAGTTAATATATGAAATGACAGAAGGGTTTTATTGATAAATTATTTTTATTTGTAGCAGTTAGCCTGAGACATAAAAAGAAATAACATTAGAAACAAACTAAGATGTTCAGTCTAATAAATAATTAATTGAAATATCCTAACAAAATTCAATACACAGTCCCAGATGAACAATCAAAAATGTGTTAGGTATCTACAGTAAAAAAATGTAATGTGGCTTTTTCATGCAAGTTTTACACATTTTTCCAGAAAATTACTGCATTCAAGGAAAAATATTTAAGCCTGATAAGTGCAGGACACAAAAGATGTAATGAGAAATGGATGTTTAAATTGACTCAATAAAAAATATTTTTTTAAAAAGCTGTAGATGCACAGTGAGACATGTCTAGACTAGAGTAGCCTTCACTCCACATGAATATCACTAAACACTGCATACAGTGAAAACCCCACAAGACCTGCTGTACTGGAGATGCTCTGATCCAGTTGTCTAGCCATCACAATTAACCACAAATATTAAAGTAACTTATTAAAGTAACTCAGACCCTTATGCTTTCCTGTTTTTCTGGTTCCAACATCACCATGGAGAGCTGACTGTTCTAAAATATCTCAACACTTGATTGGTGCCAATTTAACAAGATAATCAATGTTATTCAGATCCCATATCAATTTACATTTACAGCATTTAGCAGACACTCTTATCCAGAGTGACGTACATTATTATTTCAGTTTATACTCCTCAGCAATTGAGAGTTACGGGCCTTGCTCAGGGGCCTTGCAGTGCAAAATTGGTGGACCTGGCAATCGAACCAATGACCTTCCGATCAGTACTCGAACGCCTTAACCACTGAGCTACCACATCCCCTAACACATATTAATGGTTGTAATGTTTTCTGATCGGTGTATTACAGCTCAGAAACTCACAGCACTGTTGAATTTCCACAAATCTTAATTAATATTCTATAACAGGTTTATAATAATGTCTTTGTAGTTATGCTGTAATTTCTATATCATCACATCTCTAATGTAAATAACAGGACTCAAATTGTAAAGATGTTCCACATAATTAAATGTTACTCTAAATAAATAAACTGTATGATGTGTCTTCTGTTAAATAATCAAAGAAAAATAATTGTTGTCAAATTGTTATTGTATAAATCACTAAATTAATCCTATAACAGAATTCACCCCTAGATTTAGTGGATTCAATAAAACAATAAAACAGGTGTATTTTCCTGTATAATATTTTAGCTCTCCAATCTGAATGGCAAAAGGACAGTAAATACAATATAAACATAATAACACTGATGACAAAGTCACAATATAAAACTAATTACCTGAGCAAGTAACACCAGCATCTTCACCATGGAAACAGCTGTTTACTCCAAATCCACTATGAGTGCACTGTGTGATGGTGCTTTCATTTCCAGAACATTGAACCTTATTCAGCCATATTTTGCCACTTCCCTGACCAAAGTGTGCAACGTGATGAGCAGTGACAGCTTTACCACATCCAATCTGTCTACACACCACCTCTGCATCTTTCAGGTCCCAGTCGTCATCACACACTGTTCCCCACTGGTCATTATACAGGATCTCCACTCTACCAGAGCAGAATTTATAGCCACCAGTGAGTCGTACGTTATCTAAAAAAAACATCAGAAAGCATGTTCATGTTAATTAATCATTGTAAGAGCCATATGTCAAGGTGTCCACTAGGGGACACTGTTCTAATAATATGTGGTATATAGGTAGGAACCTTCCTTCAGGTGACAGGTGTTGCTGGAGGAAGGTGCGCAAACAGTTTTTGACCATATTACGAGGCGATGCTGTTACCAACCATGCAACCCAACACATTAAATAAAATGAATACTCTGAGCATTCAATGGTTAGTGGACAATGATTTAATGTAAATTGATGAAAGCCAAGTGAGCGCATATAAACATACACCATCCAGCAACCCTCAGCTGCTTCAAGTGTAGACTTAGCTGCTTACATTTGGTCAAAAACGTTGTTTACTTAAAAGAGCTGTGTTTAGCCTACGTTATTTGGAGTTCATTACTTGTTGAGCAAGATCAAGTGAATTATTGGAGTAACTGTGCATCGACCTAATTTACATCTGAAATCAGCTGCAAATACGATAAGAGGACAATGCATTGGTTGTCAAAGAAAATAATTAACTTTACGAACTATCGTTGTTAATTGTTTACATCATGTTTTGAACATTCTGTGGATTATGAAGACAGCTGAAGCTGAGCATAGGCAAATGGAAGCGCTTCAGTTGAACCATAGTGTTTGTATTGACGTTGATGTTCCAATGAACAAACAAAAATGTGTTGTGAAATGAACTCCTAAAGCATTTTCCGAAAAGGTTGAAAGGTTGCAGAGTTATAGAAAATATATACTAACTAAAATTGCTAATTTAAGAAAAAAGGTACAAGGTCTGATGCAACAAAGACATACAAAGTGGGTGCAAAGTGTTTTTGATGTCTTAAAATTGTTTGATGAAGCAAAATGTATTCAGGATTCTTTGTTGGATATGTTACCTGAAAGTAAGAGAGAAAAACATGACATATGGTTTAAAGCCAAAATGATTGTAAACCATGATTTTATTTCTGAGGTCAAAATGTGGGTATCACGTAATGAAAATGATGAAATTACTATGAATTAGGTAATGAATGATAAGGTTGATGGTGTTAATCCAGAAGATAGTATTTCAAATGTTGGGAGTAAACATTCAATTAAAGCAAGTACATGCAAGAGTGTTTCTTCTGCCAGAGTCATAGCTGAGGCAAATAAGGCTGCACTGCTTGCACTTATGGAAGCATTAAAGGAAAGACATGCCTTGGAGGGGCAAGAGCAGATGATTAAGAGGAAAAAGGAGCAACTGGCGCTAAAAGCTATGCTAGCAGAATCCACTGAAAACTCACAGTTCTACAGGCCTCTGACAATTGCAGTATTTCGCAAGTCTCAATTAATTCTCAAATGGAAAAGGAACAAAGAAAGGCATCCACAACTATCCTAAATCCAATGGCAATGAACATGATGTTCCTTGCAAAACTGCATATCAAACATTAGCAGTGGATCTGACTTTGGCAGCTCCTGAGCCATATCAGAAAATACGGCAGTGCATCTTTACCATCAAGAGAGATTCTTTTATTTGATGGAGATCCTCTTCAGTATATTTCATTCATCAGGACATTTGAAAAGGGAACTGAGGAAAAGGCAAGCAATAGTGATTGCTTATATGACTTGGAACAGTTCACTAGGGGGCAGCCAAGGGTGCTTGTACATAGTTGTCTACATTTGACCCCTGACTTTGGCTATGCTAAGCCAAAACAGCTATTACAGGAACATTTTGGCAATAAGTACAAGATTGCCACTGCTTACTTGGAAAGAGCTTTGTCTTAACCCTTAATAAAGGGAGAGGATGTCAATGCTTTACAATCTTCTGCTCTATTTTTGGATGGCTGCTGTAATGTCTCTGAGGAATTGCAGTATCTTCAGGAGTTGGATATGCCAAGCAATATGAGAGCTATTGTATCTAAATTGCCTTACAAGCTCAGCGAGAGGTGGAGAACTGTTGCACATAACATTCTGGAAACTACTGAATGTAGAGCTTCATTCAAAGATCTTGTTGGATTTATTGAAAGACAGGTTAGCATCCTGATGGATCCCTTGTTTGGTGATATCAGGGACTTGCCAATTAGCACAAGGCCTGTCAATCGACCAAAACTGTGTCTAGAAGGCAGAGCTAAAGGAAACCTCTTTGCCACTAATGTTGCACCTGTGAAGTCTCTAGAAACTTCTAATAATATAAGAACGGAATTGCCAGAAAACAATCCCAAAGTGATTTCATTATGTGTGTATTTTGCTAAGTATCATGTATTGGAGACCTGTATGCAATTTAAGAAGAAGAAACATAGGGAAAGGATGGACTTTCTAAAGGAGAAAGAGCTTTACTTTGGTTGCTTAAGTGCTGGGCACAGATATGTAATCAGCCACATGTCAGTGCATGCAAGTCCTTAGGAACTACTGAAACATGTGGTCATACAGGGACCGGAAAAGATCACTGTCTACTTTCTATCTTACCACTTCAAGTTAAAACAAGTAAAAGATAAAAAAATACAGATGTATGCATTCCTAGATCCTGGCAGCTCAGCAACCTTTTGTACTGAAAGCCTTATGCAGCACCTTAATCTTCCTGGGAGAAAAGCTCAGATTTTGCCACAAATTATGGAACAGGAAAAGGATGTACCAGCCTATGTACTCTCAAGTTTGGAAGTCTCTGCTATTGATGGTAACATCTTCTATCAGCTTCCACAAACGCTTACACAGAGTTCTTGTAAGTTCTGACAACATTGTTCCTAAGAAAGAGTTGTCAAAATGGCCTTAACTGGCAAAGGTTAAAGTTCCTCGCATATTGGCTAACGTTGACTTGTTGATTGGAAACAACGCACCTAAGATGTTGGAGCCGTGGGAATTCATAAACAACCATGGAGATGGCCCTTGTGCCATAAGAACAGCTTTGGGTTGGGTCATTAATGGTTCTTTGCATGCAGGCAACTTTGAGGATGAAGACTGTTCTGCTGGGGTCAACAGGATTTCTGTGTGTAGACTGGAGGAGATATTGTCTAAACAATACAACCATGATTTCAACGAGTTGCAGAAGAGCAAGCATTATCAATAGAAGAGGATATTAGATTCTTGGAGATTGCAGAAAGTTCTGCCAAGCTTGAGGATAATCATTTCACATTGAAGTTGCCATTCAAAAAGGAAAATGTGCATCTTCCTAACAACTTTTCTGTTGCAAAACAACGTATACTTGGCTTGAAGAAGAGATTTCAGAGAGATGAGCATCTGAATTCAAAACATTTCAGACCAATTTTGGAAGAGATGGGTGAGAGAACTCCTACCTTTGCTGCAGGAGAGGCAGAAATGGAACCAAACTAGGAATAACCTTAAACCTTGGGAACATTGTGGTCATTATGGATCCAATGGCTCCTAGAGGCTCCTGGCCACTTGGAAGAGTTTTGGAAACATTCCCTGATAAGAAAGGGCTGGTGCGCTCTGTGCGTTTACAGACTGAGACCAGTGTTATTGACAGGCCAATAACAAAGCGTTCTTTCTTGAATGAGTCTATGAGCTAAGAAATTATTACAATCATTATACATGTTTACTATGCTCACAATTTGTATTTATTTTATGGCTCTTTTGTATGTGTTGAGAATTGGTATGTGTCCCAATTAGGGGCCGGTATGTAAGAGCCATTTGTCTTAGTAAAGGTGTTCTATTAATGAGGGTATATAGGTAGGAACCTTCCTTCAGGTGCCAGGTGTTGCTGGAGGAAGGTGCACACACAGTTTTTGACCATATCATAAGGCAATGCTGTTACCAACCATGCAACCCAACACTCTCACTCTCTCTCTCACTCATTTTCTACAGCTTATCCGAAGTACCTCGGGTCACGGGGAGCCTGTGCCTATCTCAGGCGTCATCAGGCATCAAGGCAGGATACACCCTGGATGGAGTGCCAACCCATTGCAGGGCACACACACACACACACACACACACACACACACACACACACACACACACACACACACACACACACACACACACACACACATATTCACTCACACACACACACTACGGACAATTTTCCAGAGATGCCAATCAACCTACCATGCATGTCTTTGGACCGGGGGAGGAATCCAGAGTACCCGGAGGAAACCCCCGAGGAACGGGGAGAATATGCAAACTCCACTCACACAAGGCGGAGGCAGGAATCGAACCCCCAACCCTGGAGGTGTGAGGCGAACATGCTAACCACTAAGCCATCGTGCCCCCCGATTTAATGTAAGTTGACGAAAGCCAAGTGAGTATAAACATACACCGTCCAGCATCCCTAAGCTGCTTCAAGTGTAGACTTAGCTGCTTACAATCATAATGAATCTTATTACTGTATAGAATATTATAGCATTTGACCTCATATGAATCCATTTCTCTCATTTCTAATCCTTTATCAATAAAGATTTTAGGAGTTTCACATAATGAATAATAAATATAATCTGCATTATATTATTAAATGTAACTCAGACATTTAATAATATAATGCAGATTATATTTATTATTCATTATTATTAACAACTTTCAAATATAGTTCATTACTATTTTAAGAAACCCACCACCTCATCCTTCTTCATAGGTTAACAAATTTATTTCTATGGGCTATTATTGCTGCTCCAAAGAGAGGAAGAGAAGAAAGAAAAGCTATGTAAATATACAAAGCCTGACCTCTCAGACTGAGTTAATATATGAAATGACAGAAAGGTTTTATTGATAAATTATTTTTGTTTGTAGCAGTTAGCCTGAGATATAAAAAGAAATAACATTAGAAACAAACTAAGATGTTCAGTCTAATAAATAATTAATTTAAATATTCTGACAAAATTCAATACACAGTCCCAGTCGAACAATCATATGTGTGTTATGTATCCACAGTAAAAAAATGTAATGTGGAATTTTCATGCAAGTTTTACACATTTTTCCAGAAAATGACTGCATTTAAGGAAAAATATTTAAGCCTGATAAGTGCAGGACACAAAAGATGTAATAAGAAATGGCTGTTTAAATTGACTCAATGAAAAATTATTATGTAAAAAGATGTCGATGCACAGTGAGACATGTCTAGACTAGACTAGCCTTCACTCCCCATGAATATCACTAAACTGTAACGAAGAGTCGTAAGGTGGATTTAATAAAGACATTCTCGTAGTCGTATAGGCAAGGTCAGGGCAAGTAAACACAATGTCAGAGAGCAGGCAGAAATCGGAAACGGTAAGACAAGCAGAAGGGTAGGGCAGGCAGCAAACAATCACAAAACGAAAACACAGAAGCACAAACTGAAACCAGAACAGAGAAAATACGGGAATTGCTCAGAATGATTGCCGGAACAGATCAAGACTTCGCACTAGTGTCAAGTTCACGTTCAGTCTTTATAGGAAGCGGCTGATGAGGAACAGGTGGTGGAGCAGTCAGAGTCAGTGGTGGATTCTGGGAGGTGTAGTCCGGGAGAGCTAGTATTCTGGAGATGCTTTTCAGTGTTGGTGTTCGGTGGGCGTGGGCGGTGCGCTGACCTTGACATAAACACTGTGTAAGAAATTACAGAAATTGCACCCAAATTCCACTCCAAGGTACACATCTAAAAAAGCTCATTCCTAAAAAGTATCATAAGGTAATACATTTAGGACTCTAAACGTATAAACTGTATCTGTATCTGATGTTGAGAAGCTAGTTCATGCATTCATGACCTCTAGACTGGACTATTGTAATGCATTACTAGGTGGTTGTCCTGCATATTTAATAAATAGGTTACAGTTAGTCTGTAATGTGTCTGTCTGTGTTTTCCCCTTGTTTCTGTCTGCCGTCTCTCCCTGATGTTAATTGTTGACCCCGCCCACCTATCTGTTACCATGGACACTAATTACATTCAATCTCTTCCCCAGGTGTTTTGTCTTAGTCCTTGTCTGTCTCTGTTTTGTGATTGGTTCTCGTTCACCATATATACACTGTCTGTTCACTTCAATGTGGTTGGTCGTTGTTGGTGTGTGCATGTCCATGTTCCCGTTTCCTGTTTGTTCTGCGTTGCCTGCCTGTTTGTTTGTGTTTTGTTTATTAAAAACCTTAAACTGCATTTGGATCCTCATTCGCCTTTGTCTCACCGTGTCACAGCGTGACATAGTCCAAAATGCAGCTGCCAGAGTTCTCACTAGGACAAGAAAGTATGACCATATAACCCCAATTTTATCATCTCTACACTGGCTACCTGTTAAGTTTAGAATTGATTACAAACTGCTGCTACTTACGTACAAGGTTCTTAATGGTTTAGCTCCCATGTATCTAACTAGTCTTCTAACACGTTACAATCCTTCACGCTCTCTGAGATCACAAAACTCAGGACTTTTGGTAGTTCCCAGAATATCTAAGTCTACTAAAGGTGGTAGAGCGTTTCCAAACTTTGGAATAGTCTTCCTGATAGTGTTCGGGGCTCAGACACACTTTCTCAGTTTAAACGTAGATTAAAAACTCATTTCTTCAGTCAGGCATACACATAATACATCCTATAGTATCATGCACTAGTACATCAGACCTGCACATTTTTATGAACAGCAGATATGTTAATCCCTTTCCACTGCCTCTCTCTTTGTACCCATCCCGAGGCATCCAGACACTGTACCAGCTCCCAACGTCCTCTGTGGGTCGAAGTCTTTGGACGTCCACTGAGCCGAGGCCGACTCTAAGAATCCTGAGACATCTCCAGTTAGACTCTGTGATACTAAGGAGATCTGAAGTCCATGATCCTTACACCAATACAACATTTATCTGACTGTATATTACAATCACACACCCAGTGTCACCCATATGAGGATGGGTTTCCCCTTGAGTCCGGTTCCTCTCAAGGTTTCTTCCTTTACCAATTTAGGGAGTTTTTCCTTGCCACTGCTGCCTGAGTCACCTCAGACTTGCTCATAGGGGAATAAATACATACACATTGTGAACTATATACATCTAATAATAATCTAGAATTTTATTCTGTCAATTCTTTTACTTTTATTATTTGTTATTTCCTTGATCATTAATTATGTTTACCTTCTGCTCTATGTTTATGTTCTGTAAAGCTGATTTGAGACAATGTCTATTGTAAAAAGCACTATACAAATAAACTTGAATTGAATTGAATAAACTTGATTCAATTATAAATTATGGGAGCAGCAGCAGGACATTAAGGATCACCACGAACAAAGGGTTTACTGTACGTGACCGCGATTACCATTTAAAATGACCACTTGGTCGATAACAATTGTAACCATACCAAGACAAGATGTACGTGACCATGATTAACATTTAAAGACAATTAGCTAGACATCAAGGTGTAGACCAGCCATTTGGGAGACACTCAGTTCTTACACTCAATATAAATTCAAAGCAGAACTTCATTTAAATTACCAAAAGGGAAAACTGTATATAATGCTTGAGAAGGATTTGCTCGGGGTTCTTACTGACTCCGATGAACCCAAAGTACTTCATGTATTTTGTCACTGCTATGCTGTAATAAACTTCTTGTTCTTCATTAAGATCTTCAACATCATCATCTTATTTTCACTACCACATTTTTTATTTCTTATAACTGCAAACAGTGAAAACCCCACAAGACCTGCTGTACTGGAGATGCACTGATCCAGTTACCTAGCCATCACAATTGGCCACCAATATTAAAGTAACTTAAAGTAACTCAGACCCTTATGCTTGTCTGTTTTTCTGTTTCCAATATCACCATGGAGAGCTGACTGTTCTAAAATATCTCACCACTTGACTGGTGCCAATTTAACAAGATAATAAATATTATTCAATTCACATATCAGTGGTTTTAATGTTTTGGCTGATCAGTGTACAACAGCTCAGAAACCCACAGCACTGTTGAACTTCCACAAATAGTAATTAAAATTCTATAACAGCTTTATAATAATGTCTTTGTACTAATGCTGTAATTTCTATATCATCTCATCTTTAATGTAATTAACAGGACTCAAGTTGAAAAGATGTTTCACATAATTAAATGTTACTCTAACTAAATAAACTGTATGATGTGTCTTTTGTTAAATAATCAAAGAAAAATAAATTGTTGTCAAATTGTTATTGTATAAATCACTTAAATAATCCTATAACAGCATTCACCCCTAGCTTTAGTGGATGGCAAACAATAAAACAGGTGTATTTTTCTGTGTAATATTTTAGCTCTCCAATCTGAATGGCAAAATGACAGTACATACAATATAAACAAAATAACACTGATGACAAAGTCATAATATAAAACTAATTACCTGAGCAAGTAACACCAGCATCTTCACCATGGTTACAGTTGTTTACTCCAAATCTGCTGTGAGAGCACTGTTTGATGGTGCTTTCATTTCCAGAACACTGAACATTATTCAGCCATATTTTGCCACTTCCCTGACCAAAGTGGGCACTGTGACGAGCAGAGACAGCTTTACCACATCCAATCTGTCTACACACCACTTCTACATCTTTCAGGTCCCAGTAGTCATCACACACTGTTCCCCACTGACCATTATACAGGATCTCCACTCTACCAGAGCAGAAGTTGCTGCCACCAGTGAGTCGTATTCCATCTAAAATAAACATCAGAAAGCACGTTCATGTTAATTAATCATAATGAATCTTATTACTGTATAAAATATTATAGAATTTTCCCTCATATGAATCCATTTCTTTCATTTCTAATCCTTTATTAATAAAGATTTCAGGACTTTCACATAATGAATAATAAATATAATCTGCATTATATTATTAAATGTAATTCAGTATTAACACCTTTCAAATTCAATTCATTACTATTTTAAGAAACCCACCACCTCGTCTCTGTTCATAGGGATCGCTGTGCCGTGCATGGCACGGAAGACAAAGTGACCACTAGGGGATGAGCCAGAAACAAGCTTCATTGCAGCTTTAAAGCATTAAATCCTCTAAAAACACGAAAAAACCTATTTACCTAGTAAAGATTATACTCTCAAGATTTTCTTAAGCCCACACACAAAGCATAATATGATTCATAGCCGTCATACTATTTGAAAATTTTTTTGGAGAAAACTGACCTAGGTGGCGCTAGACCAGTTTTTCCCTTACCTTTAGATGCTTCCCTTTCTTCACTGGGGTAATATTTTCCAAAACAACAAAAGAACTGGAATCTGTAAGCCTTTTAATCCAAAACGCTTTGGTCGCCTCGCAAATATTCCGTTCGTGTTCCGAAAACTGGAAACAGTAGTGCGCCACCATCTGGTTTTTCGGCTCTAACTTCTTATTGGGGGTTTCAAAAATTCTAAATTTACATAAAATTTATAGCCCAGGGCCTAACGAATCAAACAAGCCCTCACTTGAGCCAATCGGTGCTTGTATTGCAGAGATAGACGGCTGAGAAGCCAATGATGTCATGACATCATTTTTGGGAACCCGCATATGACTGACAATTACTCATTTCAGTAGCAATGAAATGGGCCGCGACCTCTATAGCTCTTTAGCCAATAAAAAGACGATTCCAACGGTATGCAACATGCTACGTCTCCAAAGCCTGAAGCTGCGTGAAAAAGGTGCGCAAATGAATTATTGCGCAATCCTCGACCTTTTCACGCTCTCACAGCTCAGGGTGTCAGGTTACAGGCCTTTTTTCACACCAGACTTGTAGACAGAGAGGCTCTGTGTGTTTTAGGCCTTTTAAACTGAGCATGCAGTCTTTTAATTCAAAGTTATACAGTAAACAAGTACACAAAAACATATGACCGGACGGACATGTCCGTAGAAATATATTATTATTGAAGCCATTTTTGGGTCTTCTGACATGAGATTTTTTTTGGTGAAAGCCAAGACATGTGGCTATGACCCGAAATAAGATTAATCAGTTTATCAGGTAAACAACTCAGGCGGAAATGAAAACCTTCCATTCTAGCCTCTGTAACTTTGTGCCAGTAAGGCCTAGAATCTACTGACACTTGTATCTGAAACTAGTGAATCTCTTCTTTCCAATGAGACCAGGCTCACCCCTGTGTGTCAAAGTATGTGGGAGCTGTACCACTTTTTGTTGGGTAGGTCATGTAGGCGAAAAACCTGCAATAGGGGGCGAGATCCCTAAGAAGTAATTTATTTCTATGGGCTATTATTGCTGCTCCAAAGAGAGGAAGAGAGGAAAGAAAAGCTATGTAAATATACACAGCCTTACCTCTCAGACTGAGTTAATATATGAAATGAGAGAAGGGTTTTATTGATAAATTATTTTTGTTTGTAGCAGTTAGCATGAGATATAAAAAGAAAAAATATTAGAAACAAGGTTTTTCACAGTTGAACAATTAACCACAAATATTAAAGTAATTTATTAAAGTAACTCAGACCCCTATGCTTGCCTGTTTTTCTGTTTCCAACATCACCATGGAGAGCTGACTGTTCTAAAATATCTCAAGATAATCAATGTTATTCAGTTCACATGTTAATATAAATTTACATTTACAGCATTTAGCAGACACTCTTATCCAGAGTGACTTACATTTTTATTTCATTTTATACTCCTAAGCAATTGAGAGTTAAGGGCCTTGCTCAGGGGCCCTGCAGTGGCAAATTGGTGGACCTGGCAATCGAACCAATTATCTTCTGATCAGTACTCGAACGCTTTAACCACTGAGCTACCACATCCCCTAGCACATATTTATGGTTTAATGTTTAGGCTGATCGGTGTATTACAGCTCAGAAACCTACAGCACTGTTGAACTTCCACAAATAGTAATTAATATTCTGTTACAGCTTAATAGTAATGTCTTTGTGCTAATGCTGTAATTTCTATATCATCTCATCTCTGATGTAAATAACAGGACTCAAATTAAATGTTACTCTAAATAAATAAACTGTATGATGTGTCTTCTGTTAACTAATCAAAGAAAAATAAATTGTTGTCAAATTGTTATTGTATAAATCACTAAAATAATCCTATACCAGCATTCACCCCTAGCTTTAGTGGATGGCAAACGATAAAAAAGGTGTATTTTTCTGTGTAATGTTTTAGCTCTCCAATCTGAATGGCAAAATGACAGTACATACAATATAAACATAATAACACTGATGACAAAGTCATGATATAAAACTAATTACCTGAGCAAGTAACACCAGCATCTTTACTATGGCTACAGTTGTTTACTCCAAATCCTCTGTGAGAGCACTGTGTGATTGTGCTTTCATTTCCAGAACACTGAACATCATTCAGCCATATTTCACCACTTCCCTGACCAAAGTGGGCACTTTGATGAGCAGTGACAGCTTTACCACATCCAATCTGTCTACACACCACCTCTGCAGCATTCAGGTCCCAGTCGTCATCACACACTGTTCCCCACTGACCATTGTACAGGATCTCCACTCTACCAGAGCAGAAGTTGCTGCCACCAGTGAGCCGTATGTTATCTAAAACAAACATCAGAAAGCACGTTCATGTTAATTAATCATAATGAATCTTATTACTGTATAGAATATTATAGCATTTGCCCTCATATGAATCCATTTATCTCATTTCTAATCCTTTATCAATAAAGATTTCAGAACTTTCACATAATGAATAATAAATATAATCTGCATTATATTATTAAATGTAACTCAGTATTAACACCTTTCACATTCAGTTCATTACTATTTTAAGAAACCCACCACCTCGTCTCTGTTCATAGGTTAACAAATTTATTTATATGGGCTATTATTGCTGCTCCAAAGAGAGGAAGAGAAGAAAGAAAAGCTATGTACATATACACAGCCTTACCTCTCAGACTGAGTTAATATATGAAATGACAAAAGGGTTTTATTGATAAATTATTTTTGTTTGTAGCAGTTAGCTTGAGATATAAGAAGAAATAACATTAGAAACAAACTAAGATGTTCAGTCTAATAAATAATCAATTAAAATATCCTAACAAAATTCAATACACAGTCCCAGTCGAACAATCATATATGTGTTAGGTATCTACAGTAAAAAAAAATGTAATGTGGCTTTTTCATGCAAGTTTTACACATTTTACCAGAAAATGACTGCATTCAAGGAAAAATATTTAAGCCTGATAAGTGCAGGACACAAACGATGTAATAAGAAATGGCTGTTTAAATTCACTCAATGAAAAATAATTTGTAAAAAGATGTAGATGCACAGTGAGACATATCTAGACTAGACTAGCCTTCACTCCCCATGAATATCACTAAACACTGCATACAGTGAAAACCCCACCTGCTGTACTGGAGATGCTCTGATCCAGTTGTCTAGCCATCACAATTATCCATAAATATTAAAGTAACTTATTAAGTAACTCAGACACTTATTCTTGCCTGTTTTTCCTGTTTCCAACATCACCATGGAGAGCTGACTGTTCTAAAATATCTCACCACTTGGCTGGTTCCAATTTCACAAGATAATAAATGTTATTCACTTCACATATCAGTGGTTTTAATGTTTTGGCTGATCGGTGTTTAACAGCTCAGAAACCAACAGCACTGATGAACTTCTACAAATAGTAATTAATATTCTATAACAGCTTAATAGTAAGGTCTTTGTGCTGATGCTGTCATTTCTATATCATCTCATCTTTAATGTAAATAACAGGGCTCAAATTAAATGTTACTCTAAATAAATAAACTGCATGATGTGTCCTCTGTTAACTAATGAAAGAAAAATATTTTTTGCAAGATTGTTATTGTATAAATCACTTAAATAATCCTATAACAGCATTCACCCCTAGCTTTAGTGGATGGCAAACAATAAAACAGGTCTATTTTTCTGTATAATATTTTAGCTCTCCAATCTGAATGGTAAAATGACAGTATATAGAATATAAACATAATAACACTGATGACAAAGTCATAATATAAAACTAATTACCTGAGCAAGTAACACCAGCATCTTCATTATGGTTACAGTTGTTTACTCCAAATCTGCTGTGAGTGCACTGTGTGATGGTGCTGTCATTTCCAGAACACTGCACTTTATTCAGCCATATTTCACCACTTCCCTTACCAAAGTGGGCACTTTGATGAGCGGTGACAGCTTTACCACATCCAATCTGTCTACACACCACCTCTGCATCATTCAGGTCCCAGTAGTCATCACACACTGTTCCCCATTGGTCATTATACATGATCTCTAGTCTACCAGAGCAGAAGCTGTTGCCACCAGTGAGTCGTATTCCATCTAAAACAAACATCAGAAAGCACGTTCAAGTTAATTAGTCATAATGAATCTTATTACTGTATAGAATATTATAGCATTTGCCCTCAAATGAATAAATTTCTCTCATTTTTAATCCTTTATCAATAAAGATTTCAGGACTTTCACATAATGAATAATAAATATAATCTGCATTATATTATTAAATGTAACTCAGTATTAACACCTTTCACATTCAGTTCATTACTATTTTAAGAAACCCACCACCTCGTCTCTGTTCATAGGTTAACAAATTTATTTCTATGGGCTATTATTGCCGCTCCAAAGAGAGGAAGAGAAGAAAGAAAAGCTATGTAAATATATACAGCCTGACCTCTCAGACTGAGTTAATATTTGAAATGACAGAAGGGTTTATTGATAAATTATTTTTGTTTGTAACAGTTAGCTTGAGATATAAAAATAAATAACATTAGAAACAAACTAAGATGTTCAGTCTAATAAATAATTAATTTAAATATTCTAACAAAATTCAATACACAGTCCCAGTCGAACAATCAAATATGTGTTAGGTATCTACAGTAAAAAAAGGTAATGTGGATTTTTCATGCATGTTTTACACATTTTTCCATGAAATTACTGCATTCAAGGAAAAATATTTAAGCCTGATAAGTGCAGGACACAAAAGATGTAATGAGAAATGGATGTTTAAATTGACTCAATAAAAAATAATTTTTTAAAAAGCTGTAGATGCACAGTGAGACATGTCTAGACTAGACTAGCCTTCACTCCACATGAATATCACTAAACACTGCATACAGTGAAAACCCCACAAGACCTGCTGTACTGGAGATGGTCTGATCCAGTTGTCTAGCCATCACAATTAACCAGAAATATTAAAGTAACTTATTAAAGTAACTCAGACCCTTATGCTTGCCTGTTTTTCTGGTTCCAACATCACCATGGAGAGCTGACTGTTCTAAAATATCTCACCACTTGACTGGTGCCAATTTAACAAGATAATCAGTGTTATTCATTTCACCTGTTAATTTACATTTACAGCATTTAGCAGACACTCTTATCCAGAGTGACTTACATTTTTATTTCAGTTTATACTCCTGAGCAATTGAGATTCAAAAGGGCCTTGCTCATGGGCCCTGCTGTGGCAATTTGGTGGACCTGGCAATTGAACCAATAATCTTCTGATCAGTACTCGAACGCCTTAACCACTGAGCTACCACATCCCCTAACACACATTAATGGTTGTAATGTTTTGGCTGATCGGTGTATTACAGCTCAGAAACCCACAGCACTGTTGAACTTCCACAAATAGTAATTAATATTCTGTAACAGCTTAATAATCATCTCTGATGTAAATAACAGGACTCAAATTAAATGTTACTCTAAATAAATAAACTGTATGATGTGTTTTCTGTTAACTAATCAAAGAAACATAATTGTTGCAAGATTGTTATTGTATAAATCATTTCTAATAATAATCCTATAACAGCATTCACCCCTAGCTTTAGTGGATGGCAAACAATAAAACAGGTGTATTTTTCTGTATAATATTTTAGCTCTCCAATCTGAATGGCAAAATGACAGTATATACAATATAAACATAAGAACACTCATGACAAAGTCATAATATAAAACTGATTACCTGAGCAAGTAACACCAGCATCTTCACTATGGCTACAGTTGTTTACTCCAAATCTGCTGTGAGAGCACTGTGTGATGGTGCTTTCATTTCCAGAACACTGAACATCATTCAGCCATATTTCACCACTTCCCTCACCAAAGTCAGCATCCTGATGAGCAGTGACAGCTTTACCACATCCAATCTGTCTACACACCACCTCTGCATCTTTCAGGTCCCAGTTGTCATCACACACTGTTCCCCACTGGTCATTATACAGGATCTCCACTCTACCAGAGCAGAAGTTGTAGCCACCAGTGAGTCGTACGTTATCTAAAACAAACATCAGAAAGCATGTTCATGTTAATTAATCATTGTAAGAGCCATTTGTCTTTGTAAAGGTGTCCACTTTGACACTATTAATATGTGGTATATAGGTAGGAACCTTCCTTCAGGTGACAGGTGTTGCTTGAGGAAGGTGCGCACACAGTTTTTGACCATATTACGAGGCAATGCTGTTACCAACCATGCAACCCAACACATTAAATGAAATGAATACTCTGAGCATTCAATGGTGAGCGCATATAAACATACACCGTCCCTGTTGTGAAATGAACTCCTAAAGCATTTGCTGAAAAGGTTGACAGGTTGCAGAGTTATAGAAAATCTGTACAAACTAAAATTGCTAATTTAAGAAAAAAGGTACAAGGTCTGATGCAACAAAGACATACAAAGTGGGTGCAAAGTGTTTTTGATGTCTTAAAATTGTTTGATGAAGCAAAATGTATTCATGATTCTTTGTTGGATATGTTACCTGAAAGTGAGAGAGAAAAACATGACATATGGTTTAAAGCCAAAATGATTGTAAACCATGATTTTATTTCTGAGGTCAAAATGTGGGTATCACATAATGAAAATGACGAAATTACTATGAATTAGGTAATGAATGATAAGGTTGATGGTGTTAATCCAGAAGATAGTATTTCAAATGTTGGGAGTAAACATTCAAGTAAAGCAAGTACATGCAAGAGTGTTTCTTCTGCCAGAGTCATAGCTGAGGCAAATAAGGCTGCACTGCTCACTCTTATGGCAGCATTAAAAGAAATGCGTGCCTTGGAGGAGCAAGAGCAGATGATTAAGAAGAAAAAGGAGCAACTGGAGCTAAAAGCTATGCTAGCAGAATCCACTGAAAACTCACAGTTCTACAGGCCTCTGACAATCGCAGTGTTTCGCAAGTCTCAATTAATTCTCAAATGGAAAGGAACAAAGAAAGGCATCCACAACTATCCTAAATCCAATGGCAATGAACATGATGTTCCTTGCAAAACTGCATATCAAACATTAGCAGTTGATCTGACTTTGGCAGCTCCTGAGCCATATCAGAAAATACGGCAGCAGCCTTGGCAGGAAGGCAGAATTCCCAGCAGATACTTGAGCATATATCAGTACAACCTCATGGACCTTCTGCATACGTTTGGACTTCCCAGCATATACCAGGACACACATCAGTGCAACCTCATGGACCTCTTACATGGAATAGGATTTCTCGGCCAAACGTCGAGAGTCGGGATAGTGACATTGTCACTATAATGCAAAAACAAAATGAAATAACAGCAGCTCTTGTTCAACAGCAATGTTCTGCATCTTTACCATCAAGAGAGATTCCTTAATTTGATGGAGATCCTCTTCAGTATATTTCATTCATCAGGACATTTGAAAAGGGAATTGAGGAAAAGGCAAGCAATAGTGATTGCTTATACTACTTGGAACAGTTCACTAGGGGGCAGCCAAGGGAGCTTGTACATAGCTGTCTACATTTGACCCCTGACTTTGGCTATGCTAAGACAAAACAGCTGTTACAGGAACATTTCTGCAATAAGTACAAGATTGCCACTGCTTACTTGGAAAGAGCCTTGTCTTAACCCTTAATAAAGGGAGAGGATGTCAATGCTTTACAATCTTATGCTCTATTTTTGCGTGGCTGCTATAATGTCTCTGAGGAATTACAGTATCTTCAGGAGTTGGATATGCCAAGCAATATGAGAGCTATTGTATCTAACTGTGTCTAGAAGGCAGAGCTAAAGGAAACATCTTTGCCACTAATGTTGCACCTGTGAAGTCTCTGGAAACTTCTAATAATATAAGAACGGAATTGCCAGAAAACAATCCCAAAGTGATTTCATTATGTGTGTATTTTGCTAAGCATCATGTATTGGAGACCTGTATGCAATTTAAGAAGAAACATAGGGAAAGGATGGACTTTCTAAAGGAGAAAGAGCTTTACTTTGGTTGCTTAAGTGCTGGGCACAGATATGTAATCAGCCACATGTCAGTGCATGCAAGTCCTTAGGAACTACTGAAACATGTGGTCATACAGGGGCCTGTCTACTTTCTATCTTACCACTTCAAGTTAAAACCAGTAAAGGATAAAAATACAGACGTATGCATTCCTAGATCCTGGCAGCTCAGCAACCTTTTGTACTGGAAGCCTTATGAAGCGCCTTAATCTTCCTGGGAGAAAAACTCAGATTTCGCTACAAACTATGGAACAGGAAAAGGTTGTACCAGCCTATGTACTCTGAAGTTTGGAAGTCTCTTCTATTGATGGTAACATCTATCAGCTTCCACAAACGCTTACACAGAAACAAATGCCAGTAAGTTCTGACAACATTGTTCCTAAGAAAGAGTTGTCGAAATGGCCTTACCTGGCAAAGGTTAAAGTTCCTCGCATAATGGCTAACGTTGACTTGATTGGAAACAACGCACCTAAGATGTTGGAGCCGTGGGAAGTCATAAACAGACATGGAGATGGCCCTTATGCCATAAGAACGGCCATTGGGTTGGGTCATTAATGGACCTTTGCATGCAGGCAACTTTGAGGATGAAGACTGCAGTGGTCAATAGGATTTCTGTGTGTGGATTGGAGGAGATATTGTCTAAACAATACAACCATGATTTCAACGAGCAAATTGCAGAAGAGCAAGCATTATTAATAGGAGAGGATATTAGATTATTGGAGATTGCAGAAAGTTATGCCAAGCTTGAGGATAATCATTACACCTTGAAGTTGTCATTCAAAAAGGAAAATGTGCATCTTCCTAATAACTTTTCTGTTGCAAAACAAACAACATGTCCTTGGCTTGAAAAGGAGATTCCAGAGTGATGCGCAATTTTATCACGAGTATGTAGCATATGTCAATGAGATGCTCAACTTGTGCTGTTTATGCTTTGAGAAAAGCAGCAGATGATCATCAGTCTGAGTTTCGAGAGTAGGTGGTTCAAACTCTCAAAGAAAACTTCTATGTGGATGATTGAAGAGTGTGGCATCTGAAGAAGCAGCAGTTTGTTTAGTTAAAGATCTTTCTATTCTTTGTCAGTGAGGAGGTTTCACTCTGATGAAATGGAGTAGCAACAAGTGCACTGTTCTTCAAACTCTTCCCGAGGAGTGCAGAGCCAAAGAGTGGAAAAAGCTAGATCTGGACAGAGACAGCCTGCCTGTTGAAAGAGCTCTTGGTTTGCTATGTTGTGCAGAAACTGACTCATTTAATTTCAAAATGGAGCTTCAGGAGAAATCCTGCAAAAGTCATGGGATGTTGTCAGTTTCCAGTTCACTATACGATCCACTTGGATTTTTGGCACCAGTAGTGTTACCTGCTAAGATTATGTTACAGGAGCTATGCAGGAGGAAGATTGGGTGGCATAAGACTGTGCCCCACGACATTCTGCGTGATTGGATGAGGTGGTTAGAGGAGTTGAATGCACTCTCTGAATTCAAAGTTGAGAGATGCATAAAGCCCACGAGCTGTGCGTCCTATATATCTGCTGAGCTTCATAACTTCTCTGATGCAAGCAAACAAGAATATGGTGCAGTCACTTATCTTAGAATAAAGAATAACAACAATGACATCCATGTTGCCTTTCTTTTGAGAAAAGCTAGAGTAACACCTTTAAAGGCCATCACTGTTCCCCATTTAGACCTAACTGCTGCTGTGCTTGCTGTCTGTGTAGACCTAATGTTAAAGAAGAAGCTGAGGGTCCAAGCTGCAAGAATCTGTTTTCTGGACAGACAGCACGTCTGTGCTCAAGTATGTCATGAATGAAGACAAGCGTTTTCATACCTTTGTTGCAAACCGAGTTTCCATCATCAGGGAGACCACAAAGATGGCACAATGGCAATATGTTGTCACAAAGGAGAATACAGCGGATGACGCATTCTTAAAGTGGCAGTTGCCTGGTTGCTTAAGTTGAAAAGAATACTATTAACAAGGACTCGCATGAGGAGGGAGTCTGATGCCATCGATGTCAATAAGCAGAATGCCTTGGCACAAGAAAATCTGATAGCTAAAGGTACAACAGGAGGACAAATCCTGTCGGTAGAGGATCTTATGGAAGCAGAGTTGGCTATAATCTGCTACTGCCAACAACAAAGATTTCCTGAGGAGATTGATGCTTTGTCTTCTGGAAAGAATACAGTAAGCAAACACAGTACGATCTATAAGCTGGACCCATGGTTGGATAATGGGTTTCTGAGAGTTGGAGGGAGGTTGACACGAGGCTCATTGCCAGAAAACAAAGTATCAACTACTCCTAGAATCCTGCCAGACCATCTGCTATTCACTAATACAGATGTTGACTATTTTGGACCAGTAGAGGTGAAGCGAGAAAGAGGCACAGTTATGGTGTCATCTTTACCTGCTTAGCCAGCAGAGCAGTTCACCATGAAATGGCCAATTCCGTTGACACAGATGCTTGTATTAATACTCTGCGCCGATATATCAGTAGAAGAGGGCAGGTGGAACGTCTTCTATCAGATAATGGCACGAATTTCATAGGGGCTGAGAGAGAGCTCAGGGTGGCTCTTTCATCACTGAATCAAGTTAAGGTTCAAAGAGCTTTATGTCAGAAGAGCATTAAGTGGAGTTTCAATCCTCCAGCTGGATCCCATTATGGTGGAGTTTGGGAGCGAGTCATCCGGATGCTGAGAAAAATCCTCATTGCAGTTCTTCAATAGCAGAAACTTGATGACGATAGTTTACATACAATCTTGTGTGAAGCTGAAACCATCTTGAATTATCAACAAATCACCAAGTTGTCTAATGGTCCAATGGATCTTGAAGCTCTGACTCCCAATCATATCTTGTTGCTGAAAGTAAAACCTTCCTTATGTCCTGGATTATTCGATGTGCATGATTTGTACATAAAGAGAACGTGGAAACAGGTTCAATACATTTCAGACCTATTTTGGAAGAGATGGGTGAGAGAATACCTACTTTTGCTGCAGGAGAGGCAGAAATGGAACCAAACTAGGAATAACCTTAAACCTGGGGACATTGTGGTCATTATGGATCCAACGGCTCCTAGAGGCTCCTGGCCACTTGGAAGAGTTTTGGAAACATTCCCTGATAAGAAAGGGCTGGTGTGCTCTATGCGTTTACAAACTATGACCAGTGTTATTGACAGGCCAATAGCAAAGCTTTGTTTCTTGAATGCGTCTATGGGGTAAGAGATTGTTACAATCATTATACATGTTTATTGTTCTCTCAATTTCCAGATGATGATTGAGAACAATACATGACACTGTCAGGTCTCAGCTTTCCAAAGAAGGCAATACAATGTATTACCTCTGCAGGGTGCCCAAACTTTTGCAGACGCCATTTTTTGTTTTCTGTTATTTTGAATGTGTAAATGATGGAAATAAAATCTAACTTTTATATTTTATATATTTTATTTTATATCATAAGAATGTTTAATCTGTAATTTGATGCCCTTTGGAGATTTTTCCATCTTTTCTTGGCTTCTTTATGCACATTAATACAAAATTTTACCTGGAGTGCCCAAACTTTCGAGCCCCACTGTAGCTGCTTACAATCATAATGAATCTTATTACTGTATAGAATATTATAGCATTTGACCTCATATGAATCCATTTCTCTCATTTCTAATCCTTTATCAATAAAGATTTAAGGACTTTCACATAATGAATAATAAATATAATCTGCATTATATTTGTCAGGACTCAGCCCAGACTTTGGCCATGTGTTTTGTGTCTACGTCCTTTGTTCACATGTCTGCCCCGCCCTTGTCTATTCATCCCCGCCTCTGCACACCTGTCCCTCATGTGTCATGATTATTATTAGTATTTAGTTGAGCCATGTTGCCTTGTGCAGCGCGGAATCTATTTTTGTCTTTGTCTGGTTTTGTCTTTGTCCTGTTTTGTGTCTTTTTAGTTAATAAATCCCTGTTTTGTTAAGCTTCCTGCATTTGGGTCTGTTTTATCCCCGCGTTCATGACAGAAGATTCCGCTACTTTAGGACCCAGCAGGATAGCTGCAGCCTGGACCGGCATGGTGGTAGCATTTTTTTTTTCCCCTGGACTTTGCGGTTACATCAGTCCGCAATTTTCTGGTGAGGGACGCCGCTCCGCTTTCGGTTTCTCCACGGGGGGCGCTGCCTCACTTCCTGTTTGCGGGCTTTGTTTTTTTTTTCCGGTGTCTTACGACATCGCCCCGCACCTGTCCGGTGGGGGGCGTCGCTTCACTTCCGGTTTCCATGGAGGACGCTGCCCGACATCCCCCCACCTGCCTCACCACGTGCCTCGCTCTCCCCAGCTGCCTTGCCGCGTTCCTCGCTCCCCCCACCTGCCTCACCGCATTCCCCGCTCCCCCCACCTGCCTCGTGTTCATGACAATATTATTAAATGTAACTCAGTATTAACACCTTTTAAATTCAATTCATTACTATTTTAAGAACCCCACCACCTCGTCTCTGTTCATAGGTTAACAAATTTATTTCTATTGTCTACTATTGCCACTCCAAAGAGAGGAAGAGAAGAAAGAAAAGATATGTAAATATACACAGCCTGACCTCACAGACTGAGTTAATATACGAAATGACAAAAGGGTTTTATTGATAAATTATTTTTGTTTGTAGCAGTTAGCTTGAGATATAAAAAGAAATAACATTAGAAACAAACTAATATGTTCAATCTAATAAATAATTAATTTAAATATCCTAACAAAATTAAATACACAGCCCCAGTCGAACAATCATATATGTGTTATGTATCTACAGTAAAAAAAAAAAATGTAATGTGGTTTTTTCATGCAAGTTTTACACATTTTTCCAGAAAATGGCTGCATTCAAGGAAAAATATTTAAGCCTGATAAGTGCGGGACCCAAAAGACGTAAAAAAAAACTGCTGTTTAAATTGACTCAATGAAAAATTATTTTGTAAAAAGATGTACATGCACAGTGAGACATGTCTTACTATTCACTTCACATATCAATGGTTTTAATATTTTGGCTGATTGGTGTACAAAATCTCAGAAACCCAGAGCACTGTTGAACTTCCACAATAATTGATATAATTCCAATTAATATTCTATACTGTAACAGATTCATAGTGTGACGGTAGTGTCACACACCACACACACCTGAAAGTCAACGCAGAGAGGCGTCTCCGGAGTATTAGCCACTTCCGGACTATAGCTCCCAAAACACCACACCAGGACTAATTACACCGCCAGCTGTCACCAATTGTCTCACACTATAAGAGACGAACTTACACTTGACCTCATTGCAAATTCTCGACTTGTTCCTACAGTCATTCTGAGCGTTTCCGTGTTTCTGATTCTCTGATTCCATTTCTGTATATTGAACTGTCTGATTGTTTGCTGCCTGTCCCGACCTTCTGCCTGTTTACTGTTGCCTTTTCTGTCTGCCCTCTGACTTCCGTGTTTGCTGGCTCCGACCCTGACTATTTGATTTTGTGTGTTCATTCATTAAAAAAAGGCTGCAAATGGATCCTCAGTCTTACGACGCCTCATTACACATAGTAATGTCTTTGTACTAATGCTGTAATTTCTATATCATCTCATCTCTTATGTAAATAACAGGACTCAAGTTGAAAAGTTGTTCCACATAATTAAATGTTACTCTAAATAAATAAACTGTATGATGTATCTTCTGTTAAATAATCAAAGAAAAATAATTGTCAAATTGTTATTGTATAAATCACTTAAATAATCCTATAACAGCATTCACCCCTAGCGGATGACAAACAATAAAATTAAAAAAAAATATTTTAGCTCTCCAGTCTGAATGGTAAAATGACAGTACATACAATATAAACATAATAACACTGACGACAAAGTCATAATATAAAACTAATTACCTGAGCAAGTAACACCAGCATCTTCATTATGGTTACAGTTGTTTATTCCAAATCCGCTGTGAGTGCACTGTGTGATGGTGTTTTCATTTCCAGAACACTGAACATTATTCAGCCATATTTCACCACTTCCCTGACCAAAGTGTGCAACGTGATGAGCAGTGACAGCTTTACCACATCCAAGCTGTCTACACACCACCTCTGCATCATTCAGACCCCAGCCGTCATCACACACTGTTCCCCACTGGTCATTATACAGGATCTCCACTCTACCAGAGCAGAAGTTGTTGCCACCAGGGAGTCGTATTCCATCTAAAACAAATATCACAAAGCACGTTCATGTTAATTAATCATCATGAATCTTATTACTGTATAGAATATATAGCATTTAGCCTCATATGAATCCATTTCTCTCATTTCTAATCCTTTATTAATAAAGATTTCATGACTTTCACTTAATGAATAATAAATATAATCTGCATTATATTATTAAATGTAACTCAGTATTAACCCCTTTCAATTTCAGTTCATTACTATTTTAAGAACCCACCACCTCGTCTGTCATGGTCGGTGCACCTGCCCCGCCTCCCAGCTGGCAACACAGAGAAGTGTCTCAGAAATATTAGAGGCTTCCGGACTGCAGATCCCACAATCCACGCTCCAGGGCTAATTACACCAGCAGCTGTTTCCTATTTCCCATGCTATATAAACTGAACTCAAACTTTACCCCAGTGCGAAGTCTCGATTTGCGTTGCAATCATTTTAAGCATTTCCTAGTTTGTCTTAGTTCCGGTTTTTATCTTGTTTCCTTATTCTGGTTTCTGATTATTTTCTGCCTGCCCTGACCTGTTTGCCTGTCTTGTCGTGTCTGATTTTTGTCTGCCCTACGACATTGTGTTTACCGTTGCTGACCCTGCCTGCCTGTTACGAGTTTCCAATAAATACGCTGCAAATGGATCACCAGCCTTATGACTCCTCATTACAGGAGACTTCCCCACCGAGCGATCCAGCAGCTGTCTTCCAGCTCGTTATGCAGCTCTCCATCCAAGCCCAGCAGCTCGCTGGGCACCACCAGCAGCTAACGCGACTTACCTCGCTCACTGGAGAACTCACCGCTGTGCAGCAGAACCTATCGCGCCACCGGGCCTCGCACTGCCGGTGACGCCTCCCCAAGCTGCCCCGTATGCTGCTCCCACTTTCGCCAGCCCACGACTCGCGTTCCCGGAGATATTCAGCTGAGATGCCGGGAAGTGCCAGGGATTTCTAATGCAGTGCTCGCTCTTTGTGGAGCAGCAACCGGCGCTGTACCCAACTGAAGCACTGGAATGGGCCACCATGGTGTGGGGAGTGGACGGCTCGGCATTCCCCACATTTGAGCACTTCCTCACACAGTTCCACACCGTCTTCAACCACTCCATGACAGGGGAGAGCACGGAGGAGCGTCTGCTGGCCATCTCCCAGGGGGGATCGCATGGCCGCGGAATTCGCGCTAGCTTTCCATACTCTCGCCGCGGAGGCAGGCTGGGAAGAGAGGCCCCTGAAGCTGCTGTACCGCAAGGCCTTGAACCCAGAGCTACAAGCCGAGCTCACCTGTCGGGATGAGGGGAGGAACCTGTCGGAGTTCATGGATCTCTCCATACAAATAGATAATCTGATGAGAACACGTCAGACATTCGCACGCGCCTCCCAACCTGAGACCACACGCGCGTTCCACCCTGAGAATCCTGAACCCATGCAGCTCAATTTTACCCACCTCATGCCCGAGGAGCGAGCACCACGCTTCCGCCACCAACTCTACCTGTACTACGGCGAATCCGGACTCCAGCTGTCTACCTGCGCCACCAGGACGCCTAGCAGGTGAAACACTCTGTTGAGTTTAAACCTCCTCCTTCCTCACACGCTAAGCTGTGCGCAGATTCAAGTGCAAGTCGAGATACGGGGGTAGAAAATTAACCTGGCCGCTTTCATCGATTCAGTGCAGCCAGGAACTTTATGTCAGGGGAATTTGCCCAGGTCTATAACATACCGGTAACCCCATGTGTCTTTCCCCTGGCAGTGGAGGCAAAAGACGGCCGGCCTCTTGGAGAAGGATGCATCACACTCATCACCGAGGACCTCTGAGTTCACATGGGTCCTCATCATCACAAACTCATCCAGTTCCACATTATCCACTCTCCATGACATGCACTCATTCTGGGACTACCATGGATCCAGCTCCATAACCCTGTCATCTCCTGGTCCGATCTGCACATCTCGAGCTGGGACAAGGCATGCACTCAACACCTGTGGCCAGCAGAGAAACCATTCCAACTCAACACCACGGCCAGGGCCTCTTCTGCCCCCGGCACCTCCAAACTCCCGTCAGAATACCAAGACCTCGCGGAGGCCTTCAGCAAAGCCAGAGCCAACGAACTGCCACCGCACCGATCCTACGATTGCGCCATCAAACTCCTGCCCGGTGCAACAACACCCAGAGGAAGAATCTTCCCTCTATCCCAACCAGAAGCAGCGGACATGAACGAGTACATCAAAGAGGGGCTACAAAAGGGGATCATTTGGCCCTCCATTTCCCGGCTTCCACGGGCTTCATCTTTGTCAAGAAAAAGGATGGGGGGTCTCCGGCTGTGCATTGATTACTGTGCGCTGAATGACATCACGGTGAAGTTTCGGTATCCCCCCCCCCCCCCCCGTGCCATTGGCCCTGGAACAGCTCCGCCGGGCCCGATTCTTCACCAAGCTGCACCTGCTCAGTGCCTATAACCTCATCTGAATCAGAGAGGGTGACGAGTGGAAGACCACCTTTTCGACCCAGTCCGGACACTACAAATACTTAGTCATGCCGTTCGGCCTTTCGAACAGTCCAGCAGTGTTTCAGTCGTTTATCAACGATGTATTCCGTGACATGGCTGATCGTCTACATCGACGACATCCTAATATACTCTGCGACCATGGAAGATAACGTCCAACACGTACGAGCAGTGTTAAAGTGCCTGATCCAGCACCGGCTCTACACCAAGGCGGAGAAATGTGAATTCCACAAGACCTCGACAGCCTTCCTTTGCTACATCATCTCTGCCGAGGGAGTGACTATGTGCGGGCAGTACTGCAATTGCCATGGCCACAAAACATCAAGGAGCTGCAGCGCTTTCTGGGGTTCTCCAATTTCTACTGCCGCTTCATCCGCGGATTCAGCACGAGTGCAGCACCCCTAATGTCCATGACGAAAAAGACACCCGCTCACCTCACCTAGTCACCAGAAGCAATCGCAGCGTTCCAACGCCTGAAAGAAAGTTTCACGTCAGCTCCCATCCTCCACCACAGTGATCCGGACCAGTCGTTCATAGTCGAGGTAGACGCCTCTAGCACTGGCATTGGAGCCGTTCTGTCTCAACGCCAGGGCCCAGCAAAAAAGATGTTCCTGTGCGCATACTTCTCCCGGAAGCTATCGCCAGCGGAGCGCAACTACAACATGGGGGACCGGGGCTACTAGCCATGAAGGCGGCGTTCGAAAATCGGGACACTAGCTGGATCGCGGACAGTACCCATTTACAGTCCTGACCAACCATAGGAATCTTGAATATCTCCACGCCGCCAGAAGCATGAATCCACGGTGGGCTATGTTCTTCACCCTTTTCCAGTTCACCGTTACCTACAGACCAGGAACCAAGAATGCCAAGGCCGATGCTCTGTCTCGTATGTTCCGTGAGGTCGGTCCGGATGCACCCGCCGAGCCCATCCTCCCTGAAACCCGCGTCCTCGTGCCGATTCAGTGGGATATAATGACGGAGATCTCCGAAGACAACGCGCGGACACCGCCCCCCACTGACTGCCCTCGTCAAAAACCTATGTGCCCCAGAACCTGCGCGCTGCCCTCTTGGAGCTTCTGCATGCCAATTTTAGCTCTGGCCACCCCAGCATCACGGGAACGATCCATTTAGCCCAAAACAAGTTCTGGTGGCCGTCCCTGGCCACGGACGCGCGAGAGTTCGTCCAAAGCCTTTCATCAGCTCCGGCCCTGGTTGCACATAGCCCTCGACTTTATTACCGATCTCCCCCTGTCGAACGGCTGCATGGTCATACTCACCATCATTGACCGATTCTCAAAAGCTTGCCGTCTGGTGCCCCATCAAAACTCCCCATGGCGTTCGAGACAGCTGAAGCCCTGTGTAATCACGTGTTTCATTTCTATGGCCTGCCCAAAAATATCGGATCGGGCACCCCAATTCACGTCGCGAGTCTGGTCGGCCTTCTTCAAAAGGCTGAACATCAATGTCAGCCTCACCAGTATCACCCTCAGGCCAATGGGCAGACGGAGAGATTAAACCAGGAACTCATCCGCTTCCTCCGCTCGTACTATCAGAGCAACAAAGCTGAATGGAGCACATACTTAATGTGGGCAGAATACGCACAAAACTTCATCAAGCCCGCCACCGGCCTAACTCCGTTCCAGTGCATCCTGGGCTTCCAACCTCCCATGTTCCCATGGGCCGGCGCTCCCTCCAGCCGTAGACGAGTGGTTTCGCTGAAGCGAAGAAACGTGGAGCACAGCACATCGGCACTTACAGAGGGCCATCCGGAGGCAGAAAGCGCAAGCTGACAAACGTCACAGGGCACATACTGACTATCAACCCGGTCAATGGGTTTGGCTTTCCACCCGTGGCATCCGTCTCTGCCTACCCAGCCGAAAGCTTAGCCCCAGGTATGTGGGTCCATTCCGTATTGTCAAACAGATGCATCTCGCCACCTTCCACGCCTCACTACTAAAACCCGCTAATAGGCCGGCAAGGGACCCCAGAGGCACCACCGACCCACCAGAGCCACCACTGTTCCTGATCGACGGCGAAGAGGCATACCAGGTCCGCGAGCTACTGGACTCTAGATGCCGAGAGGGCCACCTGGAGTACCTGGGAGGGGTACGGTTCAGAAGACTGCTTGTGGGTGAAGGCAGGGATGTCCTGGACCCCTCGCTCACCGAAGGCATCCTGACAAACCAGCTCTCCGGTCTTGTGGTCGTCCCCAACGTCGCACGCACCCTCGCGTCGGGAGCCGCTCACGCAGGGTCTTCTGTCACGGTCGGCGCACCTGTCACCCAGCCAGCAACACAGAGAAGCGTCTCCCGAAATATTAGAGGCTTACAGACTGCAATTCCCACGCTCCAGGACTAATTATTTGCTGCCTGCCCTGATCTGTTTGCCTGTCTTTTCGTGTCTCATTTTGCCTGCCCTACGACATTGTGTTCACAGTTGTCGACCCCCCCTATCTGTTACGAGTTTCCAATAAATACACAGCAAATAGATCACCAACCCTATGACTCATCATTACATTGTCTCACAGTCCCAGTCGAACAATCAAATATGTGTTGGGTATCCACAGTAAAAAAAAAAAAATTATGTGGCTTTTTCATGCAAGTTTTACACATTTTTCCAGAAAATGACTGCATTCAAGGAAAAATATTTAAGCCTGATAAGTGCAGGACACAAAAGATGTAATAAGAAACTGCTGTTTAAACTGACTCAATTACAAGTTATTTTATAAAAAGTTGTAGATGCACAGTGAGACATGTCTAGACTAGACTAGCTTTCACTCCCCATGAATATCACTAAACACTGCATACATTGAAAACCCCATAAGACCTGCTGTACTGGAGATGCGCTGATCCAGTTGTCTAGCCATCACAATTGGCCACCAATATTAAAGTAACTCAGACCCTTATGCTTGACTATTTTTCTGGTTCCAACATCACCATGGAGAGCTGACTGTTCTAATATATCTCACCACTTGACTGGTGTCAATTTAACAAGATAATAAATGTTATTCACAAATATGGTTTTAATGTTTTGGCTGAACGATGTACAACAGCTCAGAAACCCACAGCACTGTTGAACTTCCACAAATAGTAATTAATATTCTATAGCAGTTTTATAATAATGTCTTTGTACTTATGCTGTAATTTCTATATCATCTCATCTGTAATGTAATTAACAGGACTCAAATTGAAAAGATGTTCCACATCATTAAATATTACTCTAAATAAATAATCTGTATGATGTGTCTTCTGTTACCTTATAAAAGAAAAAATAATTGTTGTCAGATTGTTATTGTATAAATCACTTAAATAATCCTATAACAGCATTCACCCCTAGCTTTAGTGGATGGCAAACAATAAAACAGGTGTATTTTTCTGTATAATATTTTAGCTCTCCAATCTGAATGGCAAAATGACAGTACATACAATATAAACATAATAACACTCATGACAAAGTTATAATATAAAACTAATTACCTGAGCAAGTAACACCAGCATCTTCACTATGGCTACAGTTGTTTACTCCAAATCCTCTGTGAGAGCACTGTGTGATTGTGCTTTCATTTCCAGAACACAGAACATCATTCAGCCATATTTCACCACTTCCCTGTCCAAAGTGGGCACTTTGATGAGCAGTGACAGCTTTACCACATCCAATCTGTCTACACACCACCTCTGCAGCATTCAGGTCCCAGTCGTCATCACACACTGTTCCCCACTGACCATTATGCAGGATCTCCACTCTACCAGAGCAGAAGTTGCTGCCACCAGTGAGTCGTATGTTATCTAAAACAAACATCAGAAAGCAGGTTCATGTTAATTAATCATAATGAATCTTATTACTGTATAGAATATTATAGCATTTGACCTCATATGAATAAATTTCTCTCATTTCTAATTCTTTATTAATAAAGATTTCAGGACTTTCACATAATGAATAATAAATATAATCTGCATTATATTATTAAATGTAACTCAGTATTAACACCTTTCACATTCAGTTCATTACTATTTTAAGAAACCCACCACCTCGTCTCTGTTCATAGGTTAACAAATTTATTTCTGTGCTATTATTGCCGCTCCAAAGAGAGGAAGAGAAGAAAGAAAAGCTATGTAAATATACACAGCCTTACCTCTCAGACTGAGTTAATATATGAAATGACAGAAGGGTTTTATTGATAAATTATTTTTTTTTGTAGCAGTTAGCTTGAGATATAAAAAGAAATAAAACTAGAAACAAACTAAGATGTAAAAAAAAAGATGTAATAAGAAATGGCTGTTTAAATTGACTCAATGAAATATTATTTTTTTAAAAGATGTAGATGCACAGTGAGACATGTCTAGACTAGACTAGCCTTCACTCCCCATGAATATCACTAAACACTGCATTCAGTGAAAACCCCACAAAACCTGCTGTACTGGAGATGCTCTGATCCAGTTGTCTAGCCATCACAATTATCCACAAACATTAAAGTAACTTATTAAAGTAACTCAGGCCCTTATTCTCATCTTTTTTTCCTATTTCAAACATCACCATGGAGAGCTGACTGTTCTAAAATATCTCACCACTTGACTAGTGCCAATTTAACAAAATAATAAATTTTATTCACTTCACATATCAGTCGTTTTAATGTTTTGGCTGATCGGTGTACAACAGCTCAGAAACCCACAGCACTGTTGAACTTCCACAAATAGTAATTAATATTCTAGAAAAGCTTTATAGTGATGACTTTGTACTAATGCTGTAATGTCTATATCATCATATCTCTAATGTAAATAATGGGACCCAAGTTGAAAAGATGTTTCACATAATTAAATGTTACTCTCAATAAATAAACTGTATGATGTGTCTTCTGTTAAATAATCAAAGAAAAATAATTGTTGTCAGATTGTTATTGTATAAATCACTTAAATAATCCTATAACAGCATTCACCCTTAGCTTTAGTGGATGGCAAACAATAAAACCGGTGCATTTTTCTGTATAATATTGTAGCTCTCCTACCTGAATGGCAAAATGACAGTAAATATAATATAAACATAATAACACTGATGACAAAGTCATAATATAAAACTAATTACCTGCGCAAGTAACACCAGCATCTTCATTATGGTTACAGTTGTTTACTCCAAATCTGCTGTGAGTGCACTGTGTGATGGTGCTTTCATTTCTAGAACACTGAACCTTATTCAGCCATATTTTGCCACTTCCCTGACCAAAGTAAGCAATTCTATGGGCTTTGACAGCTTTACTACATCCAATCTGTCTACACACCACCTCTGCATCTTCCAGGTCCCAGTTGTCATCACACACTGTTCCCCACTGACCATTATGCAGGATCTCCACTCTACCAGAGCAGAAGTTGCTGCCACCAATGAGTCGTATTCCATCTAAAATAAACATCAGAAAGCATGTTCATGTTAATTAATCATAATGAATCTTATTACTGTATAAAATATTATAGCATTTGCCCTCATATGAATCCATTTCTCTCATTTCTAATCCTTTATCGATAAAGATTTCAGGACTATCACATAATGAATAATAAATATAATATGCATTATATTATTAAATGTAACTCAGTATTAACACCTTTCAAATTCAGTTCATTACTATTTTAAGAAACCCACCACCTCGTCTCTGTTCATTGGTTAACAAATTTATTTCTATGGGCTATTATTGCTGCTCCAAAGAGAGGAAGAGAAGAAAGAAAAGCTATGTAAATATACACAGCCTTACCTCTCAGACTGAGTTAATATATGAAATGACAGAGGGGTTTTATTGATAAATTACTTTTTGTTTTTAGCAGTTAGCTTGAGATATAAAAAGAAATAACATTAGAAACAAACTAAGATGTTCGGTCTAATAAATAATTAATTTAAATATTCTAACAAAATTCAATACACAGTGCCAGTCGAACAATTATATATGTGTTAGGTATCTACAGTAAAAAAAAAAATGTAATGTGGCTTTTTCATGCAAGTCTTACACATTTTTCCAGAAATTGACTGCATTCAAGGAAAAATATTTAAGTCTGATAAGTGCATGAAACAAAAGATGTAAAAAGAAATGGCTGTTTAAATTGACTCAATGAAAAATTATTTTGTAAAAACATTTACATGCACAGTGAGACATGTCTAGACTAGACTAGACTTCACTCCCCATGAATATCACTAAACACTGCATACAGTGAAAACTACACCAGGTTACGTATGTAACCCGGTTCCCTGAGAGGGGAACGAGACGCTGCGTCAGTGCTGACGCTATGGGAATGCACTGACGCAGCGTCGAGTTCCCTCGAAAGGGAACTACACCAGGTTACGTATGTAACCCGGTTCCCTGAGAGGGGAACGAGACGCTGCGTCAGTGCATTCCCATAGCGTCAGCACTGACGCAGCGTCGAGTTCCCTCGAAAGGGAACCCCACAAGACCTGCTGTACTGGAGATGCTCTGATCCAGTTGTCTAGCCATCACAATTGGCCACAAATATTAAAGTAACTTATTAACTCAGTAACTAAGTAACTCAGTAACTAAGTAACTCAGACCATCAACAATCAACCAATAACCTTCCGATCAGTACTCGAACGCCTTACCCACTGTTATTCACTTCACATATTGATTATGTTGGCTTTGTAGAAGCCAACATTCTGATTTCCGTTATAAGCTTATTATTATTATTATTATTATTATTATTATTATTATTATTATTATTTTATTATCATTATTATTATTATTATTATTATTATTATTATTATTAGACAAAAATTTATTTAAAAAAATGCGTCCTAGGGCTTTCGAGCCACATGCACCAAATTCGGATATGTCGTAGACCCTGGTCTGAAATTTGTTGCCCGGTACGGAAGCTCAAAGTGGCCTTTTTTCCCATAGACTTCCATTTTAAAATTTTGAGGTTCATAACGCGGCAAGTTTTCGAGCGATTTACACCGAACTCGGACAGGTTCTTTAGGACCTTACTCCGGACCAAGTTTTTATTCCGGAGTCCCAACGGAACTTTCGGTTTTCCCGTAGTCGACAATCGAACATCCCATAGACTTGAATAGGGAATTCCGAAAAGTCCTCTAAGCTCTCACACACACAATACATCCAACATTAAGAATTGCATGTACTGTTCTATGCAGTATAATAAGTAGAATCCCATAATGACCGCAGTATTGACATGAAATGTCCAAACCCTCAGTAGCCACTTTTTGCCAAAAGTATTGGCTCCCCACCGGGTATTTTGGTGACGTCACTCGACACCAAGTGACGTCACGTGTAGCCCCGCCCCCAAAACTAAAATTTGCACAACATGGACATGTGACATATCAAAACACTCAGCACAATGAGGGGAACTGCCCCACAGGTATTCTGGACACGTCACGTGACGTCACGTGTAGCCCCGCCGCCAAAACAAGCGAAATCAAAAATTTGCACAACATGGACATGTGACATATCAAAACACTCAGCACATTGAGGGGAACTGCCCCACGGGTATTCTGGTCACATCACGTGACGTCACATGAGGTCATGTGAAAATTAAAAATTGCTACAGGGACATGTGACATATCAACACACTCAGCACAATGAGGTGAACTGCCTCACGGGTATTCTGGTCATGTCACGTGATGTCACGTGTTGCCCCGCCCCCAAAACAATTGAATTAAAAAATTTGCACAATATGGACATGTGACATATCAAAACACTCAGCACATTGAGGGGAACTGCCCCACGGGTATTCTGTTCATGTCACGTGAGGTCACATGAGGTCACGTGAAAATTAAAAATTTGCACAACATGGACATGTGACATATCAAAACACTCAGCACAATGAGGGGAACTGCCCTACGGGTATTGTGGCCACGTCACGTGATGTCATGTGAGGGCACGTGACGTCATGTGAAAATTAAAAATCTGCACAACATGGACATGTGACATATCAAAACACTCAGCACAATGAGGGGAACTGCCCCACGGGTTTTATGGTCACGTCACATGAAAATTAAACATTTGCACAACATGGACATGTGACATATCAAAACACTCAGCACAATGAGGGGAACTGCCCTATGGGTATTCTGGTCACGTCATGTGGGGCAGTTCATGTGGGGTCACGTCAGCTGAGGCAGTCACGTGACGTCACATGAAAATTTAAAATTTGCACAACATGGCCATGTGACATATCAAAACACAGCACAATGAGGGGAACTGCCTCATGGGTATTTGGATCAAGTCACGTGCTCATGTCCACTCACTTCCAAAAGAATTGGCACCCTAGCGGTCCAGTAGCTTTCACAATCTTTCTGTCCACTTGCCTCCAAAAGTAACACTTACCCTTATGTCCACTCGCCTCCAAAATGCACCGTCCTTTGCGAATACTTGCACTGTCAAAGCCAACATCAAAGTTTGTCAGGACAAACTTTACAAAGCTAGTTATTATTATTCTTCTTAGCCAAAAATCGACATAAAATAAAATGGGGCCTAGGGCTTTCGAGCTACATGCACCAAATTCAGATATGTCGTAGACCCTCGTCTGTAGTTGGTTGCTTGTACTTTTCTAAGTGATCAGAATTCCGGCATTCCCGGTACAGAAGCTCAAGTTGGCCTTTTTTCCCCATAGACTTCCATTATAAACTTTGGAGGTTTATAACTCGGACAGGTTCTTTAGGACCTTACTCCGGACAAAATTTTAGCCCCACCCCCAAAATAAGCAAAATCAAAAATTAGCACAACATCGACATGTCATATATCAAAACACTCAGCCCTAAGAGGGAAAATGAGTCACGTGTATTCTGGTCACATCACGTGACATCACGCGATGTCACGCGAAACTTAAAATTTTTGCACATGGACATGTGACATATAAAAACACTCAACACAATGAGGGGAACTACCTCACAGGTATTCGGATCACGTCACATGCTCATGTCCGCTCACCTCCAAAAGTATTGGCACCCTAGCGGTCCAGTAGCTTTCACAATCTTTCTGTCCACTTGCCTCCAAAAGTAACACTGACCCTTATGTCCACTCGCCTCCAAAAAGCACGGGCCTTTGAGAAAACTTGTACCGTCAAAGCCAACATCAAAGTTTGTCATGACAAACTTTACAAATCTAGTTTACATTTACATTTACAGCATTCAGCAGACACTCTTATCCAGAGTGACTTAAATTTTTATTTCGGTTTATACTCCTGAACAATTGAGAATCAAGGGCCGTGCTCAGGGGCCTTGCAGTGGCAAATTGGTGGACCTGGCAATCGAACCAATGAACTTCCGATCAGTACTCGAACGCCTTAACCACTGAGCTACCACATCCCCTAACACATATTAGTGGTTTTAATGTTTTGGCTGATTGGTGAATAACAGCTCAGAAACCCCCAGCACTGATGAACTTCCACAAATAGTAATTAACATTCTATAACAGCTTTATAATAATGTCTTTGTACTAATGCTGTAATTTCTATATCATCTCATCTCTAATGTAAATAACAAGACTCAAATTGAAAAGATGTTCCACATCATTAAATATTACTCTAAATAAACAAACTGTATGATGTGTCTTCTGTTAAATAATCAAATAAAATTGTTTTCAAATTGTTATTGTATAAATCACTTAAATAATCCTATAACATTCACCCCTAGCTTTAGTGGATGGCAAACAATAAAACAGGTGTATTTTTCTTTATAATATTTTAGCTCTCCAATCTGAATGGCAAAATGACAGTAAATACAATATAAACATAATAACACTGATGACAAAGTCATAATATGAAACTAATTACCTGAGCAAGTAACACCAGCATCTTTACTATGGCTACAGTTGTTTACTCCAAATTTGCTGTGAGTGCACTGTGTGATGGTGTTTACATTTCCAGAACACTGAACATCATCCAGCCATATTTCACCACTTCCCTGACCAAAGTGGGCACTGGGATGAGCAGTGACAGCTTTACCACATCCAATCTGTCTACACACCACCTCTGCATCATTCAGGTCCCAGTCGTCATCACACACTGTTCCCCACTGACCATTATGCAGGATCTCCACTCTACCAGAGCAGAAGCTGTAGCCACCAGTGAGTCGTACGTTATCTAAAACAAACATCAGAATGTATGTTCATGTTAAATAATCATAATGAATCTTATAACTGTATAGAATATTATAGCATTTGACCTCATATGAATCCATTTCTCTCATTTCGAATCCTTTATCAATAAAGATTTCAGGACTTTCACATAATGAATAATAAATACAATCTGCATTATATTATTAAATTTAACTCAGTATTAACACCTTTCAAATTCAGTTCATTACTATTTTAAGAAACCCACCACCTCCCCAGATAGCAATTACATTTGGGCCACATGTGGGTATTATCTGGCACATATGGCCTAGATGTGGCTTGGCTATACAGATATGGGCCAAATTGTGGCCATATTTGTTTTGCCATAACTTTAAAATCGGCGGGAAATGCTCTCTTGGTTCACAATTCATTTTGAAGTATATGGCCCAGATAACAATGAACACATGAGAACCATATGTGGTTGAGCTATGGCACACGGTGAGAAACACGGACTTGTGGTAAACCTTTGGCTTATACGTGGAAAAACCCAGGAATCCTGAAATCAAGTGCGGCAGACATCCTCCGTACCACACCTCAGGTTGCTATACATCTTCCCTCCTATTGGTGGAGTGAGACTACGGCAGGAATGTGACTGAGACTCGGGCAGTGGGCGGCATTTCTGCTTTCCTCACGACTGTGTAAGCTACGTTCAGGTAAGTCATTAGCACTTTACAGTCATATAATTGAAATATGCAGCATTATGTGTCAATATTGCATGTTATTAAGCTTTTAGTTATTAGTTTAATTGAGGAAGGAGTCAAATTAGCTAATATTTTCCTCAGTTTAACAATACAGTTTAATGTACGCTAGGGCTCAGCTGGTTTGGTGTTTTAAATTCCGATGTTTTTGGCTATAAATCAACAGTACTTAAGTAAAGTTGGCCGCATATTCACAGATTGGAGTTTCCCAAGTCAATAACTCCTGAGCTAAATGCTGGTACTACACAAATAATACCTCTTTTCTATCGTAGTAATGTAGAGAGGCAGCTACAACACAATTCTCCTCAAAATCAGCTTTCCTCCGCGGTGGACAAAATACATGTCTCTATGTGCGAACCAAGGGACCATCTGCAAAGTGCAAAACCCAAAAAGCGAATACTAAAAACAGTCAACTTGGGAGGAATGTCTCTTTGTACATTTTTTATGTTTTTTTTTTATATGAAAATATTTCCACCAAGTAAGTGTTGTAGTATAACTATCAGGACATCAGTGATGTGTGTGCTGAATTTGGTGACAGTACAGTATTCGCTTTTCGGGATTTGCACTTTGCTGACGGTCCCTTGGAATCTCTCCTATGCATTGAAAGTCATGCATGTCTTTTTTAAAGCAGAATACATCCAGTGTAAATTTTAACCAGTTGGTGAAAAAGTATTCTAAAAATATATTCTAAAAACAAAATCTAAATAATTTGTCATAAGAAATTATGGTATTATTATGGCCAACATATTGAAAAATACAATTTGCAATTCCTTTTGAAAATATACTGGAAAAATCTTTTTTTGGTCAATCAGAGGTAGTTAATTATTGCAATTAAAATATTAAAGGAGGAAACTTATATTAAATTATTTTTCCCCCCATTATCCTCCAGCTCTAACTTCCATATTGTATTGCTGCTAACATTATTTAAATTCATCTTTATTGCAGAGACCGAGGGGGGGTAGGAGGGAGCGAATGAAGAAACACGAGGCCCAACAAAACACTGCCGACCCTCATTAGGAACATCAAAATTCAATTTCTCAATTTAAGTTCTCTGTACAAGTTAATCTGATTTTTTTGTATTTTTTTCTGTGATTTTTATTACTCTGAGTTGAATACAGTCTTAAATGTATTCTTATGTTTACTCTTGAAGCTGTAATTATTTAAACGCTTGTTTTGAAGTAAATTGTTTTGAGTACATTTGTTGTTGAGTGTTTCATTTACCTTTAAGTTAATAAGAGTTTTATACATACTGTCAGCTGCATATGTGGCACATATGGGCCAATAGATTTTAACAGAACTCAACCATACTAAAATTGCATATAAGGCTCATATTTGGGCCACATTAAATTGTATTATATGTCTCATGTTTGGTGGAGTTATGGCACTCCTTTGGTTCAGTTCTTTCAAAGAAGAGGTGTGCCATATTTGGGCCACATAAAAGTACATTTGGGTCATGTTTGGTGGACTTGTGGCACTGCTTTGGTTCAGTTTTGGCAAAGATGTGTGCCATATTTGGGCCACATAAATTACATTTGGCTCATGCTTGGTAAACTTATGGCTCTGTTTTGGTTCAGTTTTGGCAAAGGAGATGTGGGCCATATCTGGGCCGACAAACACAAACTAATCTGGGCCACAGCTCAGCTGTTAATCTGGCCCAAATCTGGGCCAAAGGAAATTTGCTGACTGGGTCGTCTCTGTTCATAGGTTAACAAATTTATTTCTATCGGCTTAAATAATCCTATAACAGCATTCACCCCTAGCTTTAGTGGATGACAAACAATAAAACAGGTGTATTTTTCTGTATAATATTTTAGCTCTCCAATCTGAATGGCAACATGACAGTATATATAAGTTAAACATAATAACATGGTAAATGCAAACATGGTATTTAATTAAAAATATTAATTTGACCTTAATCAGTTTGTATCAACCTGCTATTAACACTCGCTTTCAGTAAGTTACTTGTACTTTGAGGTTGAAAAATCTTACCAGCTCAGTCTATTTGAGTTGGATTAATTTAGAAAAAGTAAGTTTATGACCTGTGGGCATGCGCAGATCAGTCCTCCCTACGCTAGACGGCATATTCTCCACTATGGCCCCGCCCTTCAATAGCTACTGTTGGCCAGGCGTCCATGCTTACACAAGTCAACGTAACCTGATTTGTACAAGTCATATCCCCTGACCAACCTTAACCACTCGAGGTGAAATGCTTAACCCCAACCAATCAAGCTGCTTCGTAGGGTGGGTCGGCGGGATTAGTAATTTTGCAGACATGTCACATCATGCCCGCAACTGACCAGGTGGAGCTGGACCTAAATATCTCTTCAACGGCACTTGTGTTTATCTTCATCATAAGAGCGATTCTTGTGCTTGGCACACTCATTTGGTGAGTAAATATTTTACCCTTGTGCAGACCGTTTTGTTTCTGTATGTTAAGTCATCACCAGTGTTTTGTGCTTGCTAGTAATGATGTGTATATTTTGATGAAACTTGGTCAATACTTTATTATATTTTCAATCCATAACTTCCTCGGTGTTGAAAATAGGTAACCTTAAAGACTTGTCACGTTAAAATTGAGGAAAAACTTTAGTGTAACGTGCCCACGCCCACCTGCCATGCCAGTAACTTTTGTCGAGTACTGACTAGCATGATGACAGACTGATCCCGGTGGTTTGTGAGTTTCCTGAGCTTTATAACTGTTGTTTATAAACTCAGGCAGAACATCAGTACAAGTCTGGATGTAACATTTTATTTTAAGCTATTCTGAAAAGTTAGGATTATGCTAAATTAGCTAACTTTAGCTACCAACAATAACAGTCTGTGTTTATCAAAGGCAGGAATACCACCAACATATGATTGGTGATATCACCACAGTCAACTAACTTAATGTTATTTAATTTAACACTCCGCACTTAACAGTAGTCGATATTCGTAGCTGTGTGTAGTACCCAGATCAGACTCAGTACAGAAGAGTGTCTCCCTGTCTGAAAAGATCTTTACACTCATTTTATCATAGCCTGTTATGATAGGGAATGTATTTGCTGGCATACTCTGTGGCTTACATTATGCTTTAAGGTCATCTTGTACATATGTACATTTTAATACTGGGAACTGTCTTTGTGGGTTTTAGTCCTATGTTACAGTTTTCACATGTACTTGTCTGTGAGTTGTGGTGAGCTATGGTTGTGTTAAATTGTTGTATTTTTTTAACTGTCCCCTTCCAAGCTCAGGCAGATGGTGATTAATCCACACATTCCATAGTTCCAGCAATAAATATTTTCAAATAACAACTGTATTATTATTGCATGCTAAAGTAAAAGTTATGCTTACATCAGAGCAATTGGATTACAACAAAAGAAAATCAATTTAAGAAAATCAAATTAAATCTTTCTTGTGTGTTAAAATTAATTCAGCATTATAGTATATTTCATCATACAGAATATTTTGTGCATATTTTGAATTCAAATATTTGATGTAATTAGTATTTCTGGACTGTCTCTATAGATACTGTGGGTTCGACTTATAGTCCATCATACCCAGGACTACAGTTCCCTTGATGTCTAACCACATAAGTGAGTCATTTACCATTCATCATTTACCATTTACCTTTTGTACTGCTGTGTTCACTTGTCTTAAAGAAGTTCAGTTATTAAAAGCTTGATAATTAGATTTTTGCACGCATTTTTTTTTTCCTATAGCTCTGGTATTTCAAGTCTGATACTGCATGTTAATGTTTTTGTCTTTTTATGTTGCTACTGTAGGCTTGATGCTAAAATGATCTTTTCTTTCTTTTCAGATTTTTCAAAGAGACAAACCGTTTCATATGCAGTGGACGTGTAAGTACTGCACATTTTGTGCTGAAAAGAGGGGCTACTTACTTAAGCATTACTGCTTAAAACTTGGGTGCCACACTCGAATATCACCACTACCATGTTTTCATAAGGAATGCCTGTGCACATTAAAATCTTTCAATGCACTCAAAGTCCATTTATCAACATGGCACACTCAAAAGGACCTAGGGAACGTGGGTGAAACTGCTTTCCTTTGTCAGCTGTGTGACTTTGTGGAGCCTTGCACTGAAGCTGACTTTTCTACCCATTTACGAAGACATTTGAAGCTGAAGCAAAAGGTTTCTTGTCCATATCAAGGCTGTAACTTTCAGAGCAATGTTTATTCAACTTTTAATGCACATAAAAGCAAAGAACATCAAGACCACAATAAGATGGCATTCAAACCTGAAATTGTGTCACATAATGAACTTGAGGAACCTTCACCTCATATAAATATTCAACCTGAGGATAGTGCCCCTGAAACTGATGAGGTTGAGTTTGACGTTACTGTGAAGATCAGTGAAGATGTGGAGAACTTGAAGAGTCAGATGGAACATAATGTAGCTGCTCTTTTTCTGAAAATGTCATCAATTCTTAACATCTCTGAAAATGCCCTGCAAGAAGTTATATAGCAGATCAACCAAATGTATGTGCTTTCACAGCCATTGTTACATACATTTGTTGGAAAAATACTAAATCAACATTGTGGAGATGTTGAGGACTCTTTAGTGAGTGAGATAGCTAAAGTATTTACTGAGAATAATTTATTCCTGAAATTCACTTCTACTGGGGGGTCATTGTCAACCACTAGCAAGCGGACATCATACATTTCAAAAGAATTCTCAGTGGTAACGCCTCTTGGGTTTGTCCTAAAAAATGACAGGCAGACAATTGTGTATATCCCTATACTAAAAATGCTGCAGACATTACTAAACAATGGAGGCCATGTCACCTGAGACAAATTTGTCACAAGGATACAGATCTCACAGAAACAGATACAGAAACACAAGCTATGTGCCATTTACTGGGTACTTGGAAATCTACAGCCTAAATATCGCTCCTCTCTTCATACCATCCAGCTTGCTGTACTTTTCAAAGTCAGCAGTCTCAAAGACCATGGTTATGGTGAAAGTCTCTGCCCACTCATTCAGGACCTTGTTTTTCTTGAGCAACAATGTGTATATGTTGAACAGTTAGGAGCCAGCATAAAAGGCACAGTATTATTTGTTGCAGCAGATAATTTAGCTGCAAATTCTTTGGGAGGGTTCTTTGAAAGCTTCACAGTAAGTCAGATGTACCGATTCTGTATGGCCACATGGGAGGACAGGCTCATTTCAACCAAGAACAAAAGAAAATCATAAGAGACAGGTGCAAGATGTATTGCAGTATCCTACCATGGCTCAACAATATGGCGTGAAGAGAAGCTGCCCACTTAGTGAAAGCTTGGAACATTTTCATGTTGTCAATGGTTATCCTCCAGATCTTGATCTTCTGGAGGGTGTTGTACCAGCTGAACTGGCCTTGTGCTTGAAGGCACTAATATCAAAGGGATACTTCTCACTTGAAATCCTGCATGTGGCTATTAAAAAGTTTAAATATACATTTACAGACAGAACAAACCAAACCCAGCTCATCGCAAAGAACTTTGCTTCCAAAGCAACAATTGGAGGAAATGGTCATGAAAATTGGACACTAGTTTGCCTTCTGCCACTACTGATAGGTCATCACATTCCTGATGGGGATGAAACTTGGAAGGTTTTAATGAACTTAAAAGATGTAGTGGAATTGTCGGTGTCTGTAAGCTTCTCAGAGGAGTCAGTGTGCTTTCTTGACTGCAAGATTGCTGAACATAGAGATATATTTCAGGTTTTCCCGAACGAGAAGCTACGACCGAAGCACCACTACATTGAGCACTACCCTCAACTAATTCAAACTTTTGGTCCATTGTGTGATGTGTGGACAATGCGATTTGAAGGCAAACACAAGCTCTTCAAGAAAATTGTGCATCACATTCACAACTTCAAGAACATACCCCTTACTTTAGCTGTCAGACACCAGCATATGATAGCCTTCCATTTAGCTGCTACCTCCTTTTTCAAGCCATCTGTTGAAATTAACAAAGTGAAGTCTGTAATTGTTGCTTCATTTCCTGAAAATGTGAAGAACTGTCTCTATCTCATGAATAACTACCAGAACACAGTCCTTGTAGCAGCTTCTGTTGCATAGATGGGATTAAGTACAGTGCTAATATGGATATTTCCGTTGGATTGTGCTAAGGGCTCCCAGATTTCAGACAAATAGCAAAGATTGTGGTGATCAATACAGACATAATATTGATCATCAGACTCATAACATCATGGTACAATGAGCATCTTAGAGCATACGAGCTCTGTAGTAAACATTTGTCCATGTTCTCTGTCACTCGGTTGTCTGAACTAAATGATGTTTTCCCAATTTCACTTTACAGAGTTGGAGACAAGTAGCTTGTCACATTTAAAAGGCACATATTATGCTGAGTGAGTCAACAGTTATAAAAATGGACCAGAGGTTGTTGCTGAGAGTCATTATCACTGAAGATGATATAAGGAAGTTGACTTTAAATAAGAGACCACAGTCCATTGAAGAATTCAACGTGCAACTGGTGGATAAACTGTCACTGCAGTATGACTTTAAACTGCAGTATGAAGAGCAAGACTTCAATAATGCCCTCTGCAATTTGACTGAAATAACTGATTTACCTGAAAGAGCTACAGTCAAAATCATCCCTTTTGTGAGTCTCCATTTAACAGCATTGTCATCACCCACCGCAACATCATACACTGAGTGCAGCACAGCAGACACTGAGATCCTGTCGACTGTAGGAGCATCACCATCGCTAAGACAACAGTGGCCAGACTTATTTGACATACCCAATTTCTCAGTAGATGTTGAGTATAGGCTCAGACAGGCAGATCTTGCCTTTATGAAAGATGAAACACGTATGACTCTACCACGAGATATGAAGCAGGACATACTAGAAAAGCTTGCTGAGACGATGTACCATTTCAAGGCTTACCCTGAAGATGATGACTTCAGCAGTGTTGCAAAAGCACTGATTAGCAAATACCCCTGCCTCACTGAGCCTGGACCACACAGATGGAATGGCTGGAAAAACAGCCATAAATTGAAGATGGCCAATTTTCGCACAAAGCTTCGAAATGCTGGATGTGAGGATGTAGCAATCAATGGAGGCAATAGACGTAAAGGCAACCCAGAGGGAGAATCCTCAAGCAAGAATCTCAAACGGCCAAAAAGAGGTGAAGCAACCTACCTGGCTAATTTACCTGAAGGACATGATGAAACAAGCCTTGAAAATGACAGAATGGTTCTAGTGGAAGAAATGAAGAAAAAACAACCAAATGGCACGCATTTCACAAATGATGGACCAATCATTCCCACTATGCAGACAAGAACTTGTAAAAAAGGAGCCTGCTGTACAGACCATGGTTGAATGATGGCCAGCACTCTTTACAGAGAGACAGGTAAGTTATTTTGATTCTCAACCAATAAAATAATGCAAATCAAACATAAATTCAAGGTGTGTGGCTAGAAATCCAAACAGTTGGAATGTTAATACCTCTGCCCCCTCTTCATTCCTACCCATCTCTCTCTCTACTTTTCCAGGTGTTTGCTGAGTTTAATAGAATCGCCAGTAAGAATCTTGAAGGAGACTTCTTTGAGGCTCTGGACCAGTATGCCCCACGTTTCATTGAACTTTTCAAAACAAAAAAGGGAACTGTTGGCCAGAAACACAGGGTGCTGATGCAGCACATGAGCTGGATGGTAAGTAGGTTCATTTTGCTTTTGATCTGTATGATAGTTCATCAATCAAGTTTTAAATGAGCCGATCCAGACCAACCTATTTTATTTCCTGTCTGCTTGTGCCTTGCAAATTACTCTGTTAACTGGTCTTTCTCTCTCTGTGTATCATTAGACATCAGACGTGACAGTACTTCGCTCTGTTGTCCTCAAAGGCATTCCCATTTTATTCAGTGATTACTCCAGTGAATTCTACAAGACCTGCTCTCTAAGTACTTGCACATACATGTAAGAAAAAGTTTGGTCTGCATGAATATAAAACTATACCTGTGTTGACATAGATGTAATTCTACCTGCTCGATATACAATATACATTTTGTACAGTGACTGATGTATTTTGTATAGCAATACCTCCTCAACTAATCTGAGAGATATGTAAACAGCCAGTAAATAAAAATAAAATTTTCCACATAAACATTATTGTCAGGACTCAACCCGGACTTTTGGCCACGTGTCTTTTTGTTTATCTTTCTCATCACGTGTCTGCCCCGCCTTCGTCTGCCCCTCCCTGTCTTCACACCTGATCCTTATTGTGTCATCGTGTCTTTTTATATTTAAGTGGGCCGCGTTGCCGAGTGCAGCGCGGAATCAGTAGTTACGTTTACCCCTCGTCATGTCTAGTCTTTGTTAAGTGTCTTCATTTGTATTGCTTTTGTTATCGTCTTTATGTCGTTGTCTTTATCATTTATTAAACCCCTTTCATTTGAAGCTATCCTGCAAACGGGTCTGTCTCCTTCCTCTTCCGGTTGTGACAGAATGATTCCGCCTACGAACTGAGACCCAGCAGGATCGCTCCGCACTTTTTCCGGTGAGGGACGCCGCTACACTTTCGGTTCCGTCCGAAGCGGTCGTCGCCTCACTTCCTTCGCGGAGGATGTCACCATACCGTTTTTGCCCCTTTTTTATTTTTTGGTGCCCTGCAGCATCGCCCCGCATTTTTTTCGGTGAAGGACGTCGCTCCACTTTCGGTTGCGTTCCGAGGAGGGCGTTGCTTCACTTCTTCCGCGGGGGGTGCTGCAAGCCCAGGGCGAAGGACTTTTCCCACCCTCCCACCCTTCATATTCTGGTCATCGGGACGTGGATCTGGCAGCGGTGCGTCGGGGGTTATGTGCGGCCCTCCAGCTCGGCTGTGGATGTCGCTCGGCCCTTCAGCTCGGCTGTAGACGTCCCTCGGCCCTCCAGCTCGGCTGTGGATGTCGCTCGGCCCTTCAGCTCGGCTATGGAAGTCGCGTGTCCCTTCTGCTCGGCTGTGGACGTCGCTCGGCCCTTCTGCTCGGCTGTGGATGTCGTTCGGCCCCTCTGCACGGCTGTGGACGTCGCTCAGCCCTCGCTGGCTGTGCCTTGCTCCCCCCACCTACCTCGCCGTGTGCCTTGCTCCCCCACCGGCCTCGCCGTGTGCCTTGCTCCCCCCACCGGCCTCGCCGTGGACCTTGCTCCCCCCATCTGCCTTCGCCGTGTTCCTCGCTTCCCCCATCTGCCTTCGCCGTATTCCTCGCTCCCCCATCTGCCTTCGCCGTGTTCCTTGCTCCCCCATCTGCCTTCGCCGTGTGCCTCACCCCTCACTAAGTGTCTTCATTTGTATTGCTTTTGTTATCATCTTTATGTCATTGTCTTTATCATTTATTAAACCCCTTTCATTTGAAGCTATCCTGCAAACGGGTCTGTCTCCTTCCTCTTCCGGTTGTGACAATTATACACATTCATTAATTTCAAATCTAAGGAGTAGGAGTCTAGGTTGAAAAGTGTGTCACTGTTCAAGAATGTATAGACCTTGTTGTATCTCCGTAGCTTTAGTTTAACCATACCAAATATATTTTGTTTGCTTTGTGGTAACAATCCATTGTGAAAACATTTTTAAAGCCATATTCTCTGATAACATTACAACACTAAAAATGTTTTAGAATAGCATAAATTGCAATGCTGAAGAATGTGTGTCTTTGTAGGATACAGCGAGAGATGAGGCCCTAGAATGCATCACTGTTGGTGTGCTGACAGTTGTCAGTGAAGATAGTCCTCATAAGGGTCAAAGCTCAGTGGACCTACATTCTATAACCACTGCTATCATTCTGGAGGGAGGTATTGTCATGGATCATATTAAAAACTTGCCTCAGGCAGTTTGTTTGGGCTTACATATGCATTGCATTTGGGCTTACATATGCATTGCATTTGGGCTTACATATGCATTGCATTTGGATTACCCAAAACTTCATTCAGATTGTGATGCTTGGACTGGGAAAGAAAAAACTCCCACCAAATCTGTTAACTCTGAAGAACAGTCTCCTTGGTTAGAACAGTAAAGGGCTGTCAGATAGCACTTTGTAAGCTTTGCAGCCATCAATGTTCTCCTGTTATCAGAGAAAGTTTGATGGTTTCATGCAACTGTTCTCACTTATTTACGATCTAAATTAAAAAAAAAGAAAAATTCCATTGGAGTCTGTACCATGTTATGCAGGTATGCTAATGGTGGAAATAGAGTTGTTTGCAAAGAGTTGTTAGTTGTTATTAGATGATAATGTCAGAAAAGAACCTAGGAAGGTTGTGTTTTGGGAAAAAATTTTAATAGTAACACCAAGAAGTGATATTTTTATTTGTTTTGGTTTAATCTTTGGACTGTTCAATTTCGGAAACAAAAGCAATTGTTGTACTTTCAGTTTTGATCAGAAATGCACTGATGTTGCATGCATTGAAGTCCTGTAGTTATCAGGTGTTTACCTGTTTAAAATTGGGAGACTGTTTTTAGCTCACAGAAATGTGGTTTTATTTTTTTATATTTTTCCATGTCATTTTCTACAGTTAAATCAAACAACAACATTGTTGTTTAGCTGCTGTTTTGTACTTGAATGTGCATTGAATAAATGTTGTTATTAATATGTTTATTAGATAGTAACAGCAAAAATAGATAAGAAATGGGGGAGAGAAAAGGCCACAGGTTGGACCCAAACCTGGGCAGCTGCAATAAGGACAAATTCAAGGAAATTGTTTTCTTTTATTTAAGTGAACTTGAAAAATGAGTGAGCAGAACTAAAAGTGTTAAGTTGTAGGTATTTAGTCATTCCAAATGGGGTTAAATTTATATCAAGCAATCCACACAAAATGAACAAATTAAGTTAACACTAAGCACGTCTATTAAGTTACATGAACATAAAAACCGTGTTAGTGGTACTACTTGATTTAGTACTGCACACTTAAAATAAAAAAGCTTTTCTAACTCAATAATGTTAAGCTTACATTGCTTAAATTTTTTGAGGCAACGAGTTTGCATACTTTTTTAAGTAAGGTCAACTAATTATAATTTACAGTGTAACACTGATGGCAAAGTCATAATAGAAAAATAATTACCTGAGCAAGTAACACCAGCATCTTCATTATGGTTACAGTTGTTTACTCCAAATCTGCTGTGAGTGCACTGTTTGATGGTGCTTTCATTTCCAGAACACTGAACATTATTCAGCCATATTACACCACTTCCCTGACCAAAGTGTGCAACGTGATGAGCAGTGAAAGCTTTACCACATCCAATCTGTCTACACACCACCTCTGCATCATTCAGGTGCCAGTTGTCATCACACACTGTTCCCCACTGACCATTATACAGGATCTCCACTCTACCAGAGCAGAAGCTGTTGCCACCAATGAGTCGTATTCCATCTAAAACAAACATCAGAAAGCATGTTCATGTTAATTAATCATAATGAATCTTACAACTGTATACAATATTATAACATTTGCCCTCATATGAATCCATTTCTCTCATTTCTAATCCTTTATTAATAAAGATTTCAGGACTTTCACATAATGAATAATAAATATAATCATCAATATATTATTAAATGTAATTCAGTATTAACACCTTTCAAATTCAGTTCATTGCTATTTTAAGAAACCCGCCACCTCATCTCTGTTCATACTGTAGGTTAACAAATTTATTTCTATGGACTATTATTGCTGCTCCAAAGAGAGGGAGAGAAGAAAGAAAAGCTATATAAATATACACAGCCTGACCTCTCAGACTGAGTTAATATATGAAATGACAGGAGGGTTTTATTGATAAATTATATTTGTTTGTACCAGTTAGCTTGAGATATAAAAATAAATAATATTAGAAGCAAACTAATGTTCAGTCTTATAAATAATTAATTTAAATATCCTAACAAAATTCAATACACAGTGCCAGTCGAACAATCAAATATGTGTTATGTATCCACAGTAAAAAAAAATGTAATGTGGCTTTTTCGTGCAAGTTTTACACATTTTTCCAGAAAATGACTGCATTCCAGGCACAATATTTAAGCCTGATAAGTGCAGGACACAAAAGATGTAAAAGAAATGGCTGTTTAAATTGACTCAATGAAAAATTATTTTGAAAAAGATGTACATGCACAGTGAGTCATGTCTAGACTAGACTAGCCTTCACACCCCATGAATATCACTAAACACTGCAAACAGTGAAAAACCCCATAAGACCTGCTGTACTGGAGATGCTCTGATCCAGTTGTCTAGCCATCACAATTAACCACAAATATTAAAGTAACTTATTAAAGTAACTCAGACACTTATGCTTGCCTGATTTTCCTGTTTCCAACATCACCATGGAGAGCTGACTGTTCTAAAATATCTCACCACTTGACTGGTGCCAATTTAACAAGATAACAAATGTTATTCACTTCACATTTTAATTTACATTTACAGCATTTAGCAGACACTCTTACTCAGAGTGACTTACATTTCTATTTCAGTTTACACTCCTAAGCAATTGAGAGTTAAGGGCCTTGCTCATGGGCCCTGCAGTTGCAAATTGGTGGACCTGGCAATCGAACCAATGACCTTCCGATCAGTACTCGAACGCCTTAACCACTGAGCTACCACATCCCCTAACACATATTAGTGGTTGTAATGTTTTGGCTGATCGGTGTATTACAGCTCAGAAACCCACAGCACTGTTGAACTTCCACAAATAGCGATTAATATTCTAATGTATTTGTACTAATGCTGTAATTTCTATATCATCACATCTCTAATGTAAATAATAGGACTCAAATTAAATGTTACTCTAAATAAATAAACTGTATGATGTTTCTTCTGTTAACTAATCAAAGAAAAATAATTGTTGTCAAGCAATTAGTAATTAATAGTCTATAACAGTAATAGTATTTAAGAATAGTAGAATAGTAATTAATAGTCTATAACAGCTTTATAATAATGTCTTTGTACTAATGCTGTAATTTCTATATCATCTCATCTCTAATATAAATAACAGGACTCAAATTAAAAAGATGTTCCACACACGTAAATGTTACTCTAAATAAATAAACTGTATGATGTGTCTTCTGTTAAATAATCAAAGAAAAATAATTGTTGTCAGATTGTTATTGTATAAATCACTTAAATAATCCTATACCAGCATTCACCCCTAGCTTTAGTGGATGACAAACAATAAAACAGGTGTATATTTCTGTATAATATTTTAGCTCTCCAATCTGAATGGTAAAATGACAGTATATACAATATAAACATAAAAACACTGATGACAAAGTCATAATATAAAACTAATTACCTGAGCAAGTAACACCAGCATCTTCATTATGGTTACAGTTGTTTACTCCAAATCCGCTGTGAGAACACTGTGTGATGGTGCTTTCACTTCCAGAACACAGAACATTATTCATCCATATTTCATCCCTTCCCTGACCAAAGTGAGCACCGTGATGAGCAGTGACAGCTTTACCACATCCAATCTGTCTACACACCACCTCTGCATCATTCAGGTCCCAGTCGTCATCACACACTGTTCCCCACTGACCATTATGCAGAATCTCCACTCTACCAGAGCAGAAGTTGCTGCCACCAGTGAGTCGTATGTTATCTAAAACAAACATCAGAAAGCATGGGCATGTTAATTAATCATAATGAATCATATTACTGTATAGAATATTATAGCATTTACCCTCATATGAATAGATTTCTCTCATTTCTAATCCTTTTTCAATAAAGATTTCAGGATACCGTCCCAGTCGAACAATCAAACATGTGTTAGGTATCCACAGTAAAAAAAAAAAAGTATTGTGGCTTTTTCATGTAAGTTTTACACATTTTTCCAGAAAATGAATGCATTCAAGGAAAAATATTTAAGCCTGATAAGTGCAGGACACAAAAGACATAATAAAAAAATGGCTGTTTAAATTGACTCAATGAAAAATTATTTTGAAAAAAGATGTACATACACAGTGAGACATGTCTAGACTAGACTAGCCTTCACACCCCATGAATATCACTAAACACTGCATACAGTGAGAACCCCATAAGACCTGCTGTACTGGAGATGCTCTGATCCAGTTGTCTAGCCATCACAATTGGCCACAAATATTAAAGTAACTTATTAAAGTAACTCAGACACTTATGCTTGCCTGTTTTTCTGTGCCCAACATCACCATGGAGAGCTGACTGTTCTAAAATATCTCACCATTGACTGGTGCCAATTTAACAAGATAATAAATGTTATTCACTTCACATATCAGTGGTTTTAATGTTTTGGCTGATTGGTGTATGTGAGAATAATTGCATAAAACACTTAATTTTTTCTGATAATGTTGCAGACTTTCTGTACAGAGCACATTGTGTGAGAGAGAAAGAACACACACACACACACACACACACACACACACACACACACACACACACACACACACACACACATTCTTTCTCTCTCATGCACACACACACAGATGCCTTGACCTTAGTTTAACCCCCTCCCCACCATAGGAGGACCCGAAAAGCAGTTGTAAGAAACATGATACTTCGGCTGGGGGTTCCTATTTTGTGATAACACTCAAGGCTGCTTTATTGGATACTAGCATTAAGCTCCGCACACACCCACTACACCCTCCCTCTTCTTTTACTATATTCTTATACTATATATGCCTGTTTAACCTAATAAAGTTCGGAACTTCTCTTTGAAAGACTGACTAGTGTATTTCATTGAGACTTCCCCGAGTACTCGCCAGGAGACCAGAATCCGAGCAGAGGACGAGAGGCTGAATTCAGGGAATCTGTCCAGGCGACAGAGGATAATAATCCTGCCCAAGCGGCAAATGAGAGGATAGTGATCCTGCCCAACAGCAGATGAGAATTCATCATAGTTTCTGCTCAGAAACCCACAGCACTGTTGAACTTCCACAAATAGTAATTAATATTCTATAACAGCTTCATAGTAATGTCTTTGTACTAATGCTTTAATTTCTATCTCATCTCTAATATAAATAAAAGAACTCAAATTGAAAAGATTGTTCCACATAAATTTTACTCTAAATAAATAAACTGTATGATGTGTCTTCTGTTAAATAATCAAAGAAAAATAATTGTCAAATTGTTATTGTATAAATCACTTAAATAATCCTATAACAGCATTCACCCCTAGCTTTAGTGGATGGCAAACAATAAAACAAGTGTATTTTTCTGTATAATATTTAATATAGAATATTATAATAGCTCTCCAATATGAATGGCAAAATGACAGTACATACAACATAAACATAATAACACTGATGACAATGTCATAATATAAAACTAATTACCTGAGCAAGTAACACCAGCATCTTCATTATGGTTACAGTTGTTTACTCCAAATCTGCTGTGAGAGCACTGTGTGATGGTGTTTTCATTTCCAGAACACTGGACATTATTCAGCCATATTTTGCCACTTCCCTGACCAAAGTGGGCACCATGATGAGCAGTGACAGCTTTACCACATCCAATCTGTCTACACACCACCTTCACATCATTCAGGTCCCAGTAGTCATCACACACTGTTCCCCACTGACCATTATGCAGGATCTCCACTCTACCAGAGCAGAAGTTGTTGCCATCAGTGAGTCGTATGTTACCGCCATCTAAAACAAACATCAGAAAGCGATGTTCATGTTATTTAATCATAATGAATCTTATAACTGTATAAAATATTATAGCATTTTCCCTCATATGAATCCATTTCTCTAATTTCTAATCCTTTATCAATAAAGATTTCAAGACTTTCACATAATGAATAATGAATATAATCTACATTATACTATTAAATGTAACTCAGTATTAACACCTTTCACATTCAGTTCATTACTATTTTAAGAAACCCACCACCTCGTCTCTGTTCAACACAACACAATGCTCACAAACAACACTATACTCACAAGCAACACACTACTCACAGACAACATAATACTCACAGAAAACCCAATACTCACAAACACCACAATACTCACAGACAACAAACAAAACACAGACAACACAATACTCACAAACAACACACAGACAAGACAATAATCACATACAACACAATACTCACAAACACCACAATACTCACAGACAACAAACAAAACACAGACAACACAATACTCACAAACAACACACAGACAAGACAATAATCACATACAACACAATACTCACAAACAACGCACAGACAACACACTACTATCAGAAAGCACAATACTCACAAACACCACAATACTCAAAGACAACAAACAACACACAGACAACACTATACTCACAAACAACTCACAGACAACACAATACTCACAAACAACTCACAGACAACACAATACTAACTGAAAACACAATACTCACAGACAAAACACAGAAAACACAATACTCACATACCACAAACAACACACAGACAACACAGTACTCACAGACCATGTATCAATTATCTTATACAGCACCTAACATAATTATCATATGAAGCAATTAATAAACTGTTGTATTAAATATGTTTTTAAATAAATAACAGCCACACTACACACAAGTATTTATATACACAAATATACAGATTTTCCTACCTTCATTAAATCAGAAATACTTATTTATAAGTATAAATAAGTATAGAAATTATTTATAATTATAAATATATTTAGATATATTATTACAATAATGATTAAAATCTAGCCATGGGGGTCACAGTCCAGTGACTTCTGTGCCAGTCCCAAGCCCGGATAAATAGAGAGGAAGGGCATCCAGCGTAAAACATTGCCAAATTTAACCATGCGAATAGTCAGTACGAATTTCATACCGGATCGGTCGAGACCCGAGTTAACAACGACCGCCATCGTCGGCGTTGACCTACAGGGCACCTGTGGAAATTGGGCTACTGTTGGTCGAAGAGCTAGCGTCTCTTCCGTAGCCGCACGCCTTAGCCCCAACCACATTTGTGTAGAGTGAGGAGTGATGAGGAGAAGTGCACGCCGAGTACGGGGTTTCCCAGGATCTAGACACCTCGTGCAGAACGGGAAAAAAAGGCAGGCCCCGGCGCCCAGGAAGTGACACAGGAAGCAGGAAACGCTAATCCAGTTTACAGGCTGCGTGCTGCTTCTGCTGCTCCACCGGCCAATCTAGATCCAGCTTGGCTATGGCTCCTGTCACGACTTTGAGGGGCTCCTCATACAGCATCCATCAGCTCTCCTTCCTCAGAGGGAGAGACATGTAATGCTGCGCTGCTCACGCAGGGAGAAGAAGCAGCCACCCGGCCTGCTTCTCCAAGGGAGCAGGAGCTTGATTCAGCAGACGAGGCTGGAGAGGACTCATCCGACTCCAATCCCACTGCTATATCGGCCTGCGAGCCCCATGAGCACCGGCGCCGCTTTGCCTCGGCAATAGCGGGACCGGAGCCGCGAGGGAGAAAGCTCTTCTCGAAAAGCACTCTTCTTGAAGAGCACTCTTCTCGAAGAGCGCTCTCCGAGAGCGAAGCATGCGCATAGCCATGCGACTACAATGCGAGCAATCGACTCCCTCAAGAGCCGATTGTGCATGCTCCACTCCCATGCAAACAACACACCGATCATGTGAATCCTTCTTGGTAATGAAACGGGGACATGGATAAACACACTAATGGAAATTCTGTCTTCTAGCCATCAGTCGATCAGAAAAACACAGCGCTTACTTGAACGAGCACAAGCTTCTTGTTTATGTGATGCCGCCCACCGACGACATCACGTCCCAATGCCTATTGGTCAGATTACACATGTGGTTCAGAACGTGGTCACACACCCCATAGCGATTCGACGCAGCTCGAGTTCCGAAGGGGAATGTTCTGGAGGTGAAGAGAGTGTCAGACAGGGTGATGACTCTGAAGTTCAATCTGAAGAGATTGAAGGGGTGATGTGGTTATGCCCCGCAGGTAGGTTGTGAGTTAGAGGAGAAAGAGAGATTCTGGAGTGAATTAGATGAGGTGATGGAGAGTATTCCCACTGGTGAGAGAGTGGTGATAGGAGCAGATTTTAATGGACATGTTGGTGAGGGGAACACAGGTGATGAGGAGGTGATGGGCAAGTTTGGAGTCAAGGAAAGGAATCTTGAAGGACATATGGTAGTGGACTTTGCTAAGAGGATGGACATGGCTGTGGGTAACACTTATTTTCAGAAGAGGGAGGAACATAGAGTGACTTACAAGAGTGGAGGTAGGAAAACACAGGTAAACTACATCCTATGTAGAAGAGGCAATCTGAAAGAGATTAGCGACTGTAAAGTGGTAGTGGGAGAGAGTGTAGCCAGACAGCATAGGATGGTGGTGTGTAGGATGACTCTGATGGTCTGTAAGAGGAAGAGGTCAAAGATAGTGAAGAAAACTAAGTGGTGGAAGCTGAAAAAGGAGGAATGTTGAGGCAGAAGTTGAGGCAGGCTCTGGGTGGTCAGGTAGTGCTGTCAGATGACTGGGAAACTACAGCAGAAGTGATCAGGGAGACAGGGAGAAAGGTGCTGGGTGTGTCATCTGGAAGGAGGAAAGGAGATAAGGAGACTTGGTGGGAGAATGAGGAAGTTCAGGATAGTAGGAAGGAAGAGAGGAAGAGATTAGCCAAGAAGAAGTGGGATATGGACAGGACTGAAGAGAATAGACAGGAATACAAGGAGTTACAGTGAAGAGGGAGGTGTCTAAGGCCAAGCAGAAGGCATATGACGAGTTGTACACTAGGTTAGACACTAGAGAAGGAGAGAAGGACTTGTACAGGTTAGCTAGGCAGAGGGATCGAGATGGGAAGGATGTGCAGCAAGTTAGAATTATTAAGGATAGAGATGGAAGGGTGCTCACAAGTGAGGAGAGTGTACAGAGGAGATGGAAGGAATACTTTGAGGAGCTGATGAATGAGGAAAATGAGAGGGAAAAAAGAGTAGAATGGGTGAACTCTGTGGAACAGGAAGTAGATAAGATTAGAAAGGATGAAGTCAGAAAGGCTTTGAAGATGATGAAAAGTGGAAAGGCAGTTGGTCCTGACAACATCCCGGTAGAGGTCTGGAAGTGTCTAGGAGAGGCAGCGGTTGAATTTTTAACTGATTTGTTCAACAGGGTTTTAGAGAGTGAGAGGATGCCTGAGAAATGGAGGAGGAGTGTGTTAGTGCCAATCTTTAAGAATAAGGGTGACGTGCAGAGTTGTAGCAACTATAGGGGGATAAAGTTGATGAGCCATACAATGAAGCTGTGGGAAAGAATAGTGGAAGCTAGGTTAAGGAAGGTGGTGGAAATTTGTGAGCAGCAGTATGGCTTCATGCCCAGAAAGAGCACAACAGATGCAATTTTTGCTCTGAGAATGTTGATGGAGAAGTATAGGGATGGTCAGAGGGAGTTGCACTGTGTGTTTTTAGACTTAGAGAAAGTGTATGACAGGGTGCCAAGAGAAGAGCTGTGGTACTGTATGAGGAAGTCAGGAGTAGCGGAGAAGTATGTTAGAGTGGTGCAGGAAAACCTGGAGAGGTGGAGGTTTGTGCTGGAGAGAAGAGGAATGAAAGTCAGTCATAGTAAGACTGAGTACATGTGTGTGAATGAAAGGGAGGGAAGTGGAACAGTAAAGTTACAGGGTGAAGAGGTGAGGAAGGTACAGGAGTTTAAATACTTGGGGTCAACAGTCCAGAGTAATGGAGAGAGTGGGAAAGAAGTAAAGAAGCAAGTGCAGGCAGGTTGGAGTGGGTGGAGAAAGGTGTCAGGAGTTCTGTGGGATAGGAAAATATCAGCAAGAATCAAGGGGAAGGTGTACAGGACAGTGGTGAGACCGGCCATGCTGTATGTTTTAGAGACAGAGTCACTGAAGAAAAGACAGGAGTCAGAGCTAGAGGTAGCCGAGCTGAAGATGTTGAGGTTCTCTTTGAGAGTGACAAGATTGGACAGGATTAGGAATGAGTAAATCGGATGGACAGCTCATGTTGGACGTTTGGGGGACAAAGTTAGGGAGGCCAGATTAAGATGGATTGGACATGTTCAGAGGAGGGAGAGTGAGTATATTGGTAGGAGAATGTTGGACATGGAGCTGCCAGGCAGGAGGCAAAGAGGAAGGCCAAAGAGGGGGTATATGGATGTAATTAATGCGGATATGAAGCTAGTGGGTGCAAGTGTTGAGGATGCAGAAAATAGGGATAGGTGGAGAGAGATGATTCGCTGTGGCGACCCCTGAAGGGAAAAACCGAAAGAAGAAGATTACAATAATAATTAATGTGACTTTCTATTCTGTTCTACTCTTCTATTTTATTCTACTCTATTCTTTCTTAACAATATGCTAACAAGCTGAAAGTTCAGAGCAAACTTAAAGAACTAAGTGTAACTGGGCAAAGCTGAGTTTATGAAGGTGAGTATCTTTCAGCGACGCGGGAATAAAATAGACCCAAATGCAGGATAGCATAAAAGAAAACAGGTTTAATAACTTAAAAACACGAAACAAAAACACAGACACGTGTAGTGGAAATTTTAAATATCATGAGTGTTTTATGTGCTAACCCTAACCCTAACCCTGGTAAATTCTGTGTGTCAGACTAGCGAGAGAGAGAACAGGAACAAATGTCCATACCATAAACAGTCTTACAACAAATGGTCCTGCCATAAAACACCCCTGCCCTAAACATTCTTTGTGTTATCAGCCATGGGAACTAAGGGGAGTGTGGTTGCACATGCCTGATAAGATCTGACTTTATTGGGGTGACAGAGGTCACAAACACAGATGTACACACACACACACACACACCAACACAAACACGCACACACACCAACACACACACACATGCCAGCACACACTCACAAGCACACACCTAGGGTATAAAAGGGAGAGCTGAATCACTAATCTTTGCCTCTTCACTGTGTAGACTTGGCATTCTGCACCGTGGAAGATGCCTTTTTGCTGCAGCAAAAATACCAACTCTGTTTCTCACTGTGTTTTTTATATGTAGATCAAAACTGCCACAACACATGACATCAGACAACAACCAAAGACATCAGAAGATTCCGTGCTGCTCAAGGCAACGCGGCTCAACTAAGGAGACAAAACAATTACACATGAGGAACAGGTGTGCAGAGGTGGGGAGGAAGAGACAAGGGCGGGGCAGACATGTGACACAAAACATAAACAAATGCACATGGCCAAAGTCCGGGCTGAGTTCTGACAGTATCAAGGATCTCCTTGATCTTGGGGAAAGGATTCGTTCATGGTGTTTAATTTCCAGAAGAAGAGCACTTTGATTCAGGTGATATGAGACTGCCCTGACTGTGGTTTGCCACTTCCTGCCAAACAGGAAGCTGTTCTGTGGCTATATTCATAAATGAGCATGAGATGAAGTTCATGCACTTATAAGTGTAAGTTTGCTTTCAAGCTTTTGCAAGGTCAAGCATTCTTTAAAATGATGTCATGACAGGCTTTGCTAATGCTAACTCTAGCTCTAGGAGGTGGAGATTTGTGTACACTTAATTAAGGAGTAAGAAAATGTAAATGTTGTAAAACACACCTACTTTTGTCTAATGCACATTTTATATCTATAGTTGATAGTACTTCAAAGGCTCAAAAAGTGCTGATGTGAGCTGGGCAGAAGGTGAGTTGGATGTCTGATCCAGTGAGTATGGAATAAAAACACTGTCAATAATAATCGTACGTAATTCAAAGCATTGTGTGTAAATTTTAATTTGGTTGTGCGTAATTTAAAACTATTGTACGTAATTATGTTTTTTGTGAAGTTGGATCCCAAAATCTGCGGCCATGACAGTTTACAGATACGAGAATTTGTGTGTTTGTTCAAATACAACTCCAAAATGTACGACTATGACAGTTTACAGACACAACGCTTGTTTTCACAACACATCTTTTTTACACACGAAAACGGTCTGCGAAACAACTGTCAAAAATACGTCATCACGTTCACAGGCATTACTATCCAAGGGAAGATGAATCGATTCCACAAAGCGCGCATGCGCCCCGCCCTCTTCTAAACCACTCATAGAAACCACTGGTGCCGAAATAGCGGGTTAGTTATCACTAATAACAGAGAGAATTTTGTGCTAACACTTTAAAATAATGGTCTGTTGGTAACGAGTGACTATGCAGGAAGTAATAGTTAGTACTGCATTAACACTGAGCTTAATACTACTAACTAATATGGAAGCAAGATGAACTAAGCAGTATAAGTAATAGCATAGGGAATCGAACCCCGACCCTGGAGCTGTGAGGCAAACGTGCTAACCACTAAGCCACCGATATGTTTTCAACCAATTAATCTTGAATGTCCTTTAATACCACCCATATCATAGTCTTTAACCAGCTGTGATTTCTTAATATAATGAGTTTTGTTTTTCCACAGAAATTGGAAAACGATCGAATTAGCTTTCTTAACATTAACTGTAGAAACATACAGGGAGTGGCATGGATAGATTATTTTGGAAATAGCTCAAAGATTTCCTCATATCTATTAACTGGTTAGAAAAGTTAACATCTTCTCTTCTAATAGCATTTTTAGATAAAACTATTCCTAAATATTTCACTTCGTCTTTAACCTAAATTGAAGAGATGATAGAGTCCGTTGATGAGTGAATGGGAAGTAGCTCACATTTTTTAATATTAAGGGTAAATCCTGAAGCTTTAGGGAAAATCGAGACTGAATTTAGGGCAACATCAACCATGAATTTATTCGTTAAAAGGATTGCTGTGTCGTCTGCAAATTGACTAATTTTAAATTCCTTTAGATCCCATGCAAATCGGGGTTATGATTAATGAGTAATATAAGTGATTGAGTGGCTAGAATAAACAGTTTGGGAGAAATCAGGCATCCCTGCTTAATATCGCATAGCACTTCAAACCTAGGAGTTATACTAGGATTCAGGGATACAGAACTATATGTCAGTATAAAACATCTTAATGATTTTACAAAAAATACTCCCAAAACCTAAAAACTCTAAGATTTCAATAAAAAAAAGTATGTTCAACAGTATCAAAGGCCTTGTAAAAGTCAAGAAATAAAATAAAAACCATTATTTTAAATTGTTAGCACAAATTTCTCTCTGTTATTAGTGATAACTAACCCGCCATTTCGGCACCAATGGTTTCTATGAGTGGTTTAGAAGAGGGCGGGGCACATGCGCGCTTCGTGGAATCGATTCATCGTCCCTCGGATAGTAATGCCTGTGAACGAGATGACGTATTTTTGACAGTTGTTTCGCAGACCGTTTTCGTGTGTGAAAAAGAGGTGTTGTGAAAACAAGCGTTGTGTCTGTAAACTGTCATAGTCCTACATTTTGGAGTTGTATTTGAACAAACACACAAAATCTCGTATCTGTAAACTGTCATGGCCGTAGATTTTGGGATCCAACTCCACAAAAAACATAATTACGTACAATAGTTTTAAATTACGCACAAATTAAAATTTACACACAATGCTTTGAATTACGTACGATTATTATTGACAGTGTTTTTATTCCATAGTGAGAAAATTAAATGGATTCAAATGAAAATTAGACTTACCAGCCCGCAGAGAAGCTCTAAGAACGCTGACTTTAGAGAGAAATAAAAAGGAGGAAGTTCATGAAGCCAGTAATGTAAAAACCAAAGCTGTCTCCAGAGTTATTAGAACATGCTATGAAAATTGGTAAATATTAGTAAACAATGTCCATTTTATTAGGAAGACCTGTACACTTGTTTATTTATGCTGTTATTTAATCAAATGGAAGCAGCAAAATGCATAATATCAACCAGCTACAGGTCAAGAGTTTGTGACCAGAAAAAAGTTTTTTTTTCTAAATCTTTAATCAGTTTTAATCAGTGTGAGTCTGAGTCCCAGGGTAGCCTCAGATTCCTGTCTTTGGCTTACATGATGTGAAACCTTGTAGCTCATTCACTGCAACGTTTAATATGTTGTGTTTCCTGAGATGTTTTTTTGCTCACTGTAGCTGTAATGTGTGCTAATTTCTAACTTCCAGTTGGCTCAGACCAGTCTGGTCCTTCTCCTCTGATTTCTCTCATCAACAAGATGTTTTAGGTGGCAGATTTTCCACCTTCACACCATTCTGAGATCAGCAGTTTCCGAAATCTTCAGATCAACCCATCTGGCACCAACTACCACACCATGTTTAAAGTCTCTCAGATCACATTTTTCACTTTTCTGATGTTTAATATGAACAATAATCTGAAGCTTTTCACCTGTAACTGATTGATTTTATCTACTGTGCTGCTGCCACCTGATTGGCTGATTGGATAACTGTATAACTGTGTTCCTGATTCCTGATAAAGTAGATGGTAAGTGTATAAAAAGAGTAGATACAAATAAAATAGCTTTATATTAACAAACTTTTTTTTTAACCATGTTACTGTTTTTATATTAACAGACCTATGGAAATGTCTGACGCTTATAAGAAAGAATAAACTTTTGCCTTTCTTTGTGGATCACTTCTGTTTCCTGCATTTTACTGAAGTCAGCAATTCAAAAAACGAGAAGTAAAACATCTCTGGCACATTGCAAACATCTCACAAACCACAAACACTGTTTTTATATACATAAAATTGTGGACAATTAAAAACACAGTTGAAATACTTTAAAATCTAAAACATCTGTTTTCCGCATTTTTGAAACTCCATGAAACTTGTTTTTAACTGTTTTTTTTTTCTCTTTTAAACCGTTTTCTGTTTTTTTTGTTCTGTATTTTAGGATATTTAATTGAGATTTCTGTTTCTGAGTTGTACTGGAATTTTATTAGACTTCAGGTAAAAGTAAACCTGCTCTGTAAATGTCTTCATCTGGAGAATGTCTTCACGGTAAAAGAAATATTTAAATTCTGACATCATCCAAATGATAGTAAGAAATTTATATATTAATTATATATTAAAAAATAGAAACATACAGTATATTATTTTAAAAAATAATCCTGTTATATATACAAATAACCTAAAGGATATACCCCACACATGTAAAATGTGGAAATGATACAATAATATTAATTACAATACAAACATATTGATATAATTGTTGAATTTACCGAGTGTTAAAGTGAGGTGAAGATTCATCATCCTGGTCATTAAGATGTAAATCAGTTTCATGCTAATTACAATGTTCACTGCTGCTTTCTTCTCACAATGAACCTCATGAGGTAATGACAAGCAATGTTTTATGTTTCTTCATGCAACCAAAGAGGTGGAGTTTCTTCTATCGTCAGTTCCTGTTAAACTGAGTCAAAAAACCTCAAACTATTTTGCTACATTTAAAATTTTTTACGTTTTTTTTTACAGCCCAAAAGACCAGCTCGAAGCACACTTGTAGGCAAAACCTTTTCAAACCCCCAGAGTACACCAAGTATCAAAAATATTCATTTCCTTTCGTCATTTCCTCTTGTCTTGTCACCTAACAGATGAGTGACAAACAAGAGAAACTTAAGGGGTACATGTACAGTGTCAGGCCATGACAGGATCATTTATCTTCCTGGAAGGATGAACAGCATTCTTCCTCAAGATATTTGTTTTTATGATCAACATGTCACTCCATAACCTCCCATGAGTCAACACAAGCCACATGAACTAACGTTGTAGATAACAATATTTATAATATCTCTGATTGTTCTAAAGCAAAATCAGAGTAAAATAGATTTTTGATTTTATTAAGTATGAAGATTTATGCACATATAATACAAAGTCATACTTTTCCATAAATTAATGTAACTTGTTGTTTTGTTTTTAAAAAAGTTACACTACCAAAGATACTTTTTTAAATGTAGTTTTATTTCTGTATCAGCATTCAACAGTGTTCCCATAGTTGACTAGTTCCTTTTTTAAAAGACAGAACCAGGAAACTACGACTGAAACTTTGACACAAACCTCATATCCACATTATTTAAAGCAACACTTTAGAAAGTGTGCTTGTGAGTGTAACTGTCAGAACTCAGCCCGGACTTTGTCCACGTGCGTCTGTTTACGTTCTTTGTCATGTGTCTGCCCCGCCTTCGTCTGCTCCTCCCGGTCTACACACCTGTTTCCTATTGTAATTACCCTGTGTATTTAACTGTGCCGCGTTGCCTTGTGCAGCGTGGAATCTGTTGTCCTGTCCTGTCTTTAGTTCGTGTCATATTTTGTGTTTCCTTTGTTATTAAACCCTGTTTATTTGGCTATCCTGCATTTGGGTCCGCTTCCTTCCCGTGTTCATGACAGTAACGTTGAACTGACCTTTATCCTTCATGCTTTGTTTCTGTTACCTGTCTCTCAGATTGTTTGCTGCCTGTCCTGACCTTCTGCCTGTCCCTTGATTCAGATTTTGGCATTTCTCTGATATTGTGTTTGCCGTGCTTGACCCTGCCTGTCTTTTCTGCCGATATTATTAAATACGCTGCAAATGGATCCATATGACTCTGCCTCGTTAAAAATATGTGTTGGTGTAAAACGATCTACAACTAAACGATCACTGTTAAAATTCTATTCTATAAATTCGAGCTGTGTGAAAGAACAAATCTTTTTTCATCATGATCAGAAACACACACATAACATCAGTTTTTAATTAAAATGACTTTTTAATCATCATTCAGTTCATAGTACAAGAGAAACAATGTCTTTGTGCTGGAGGCCGTGTGAAATGTGATGTTTTAAGATGTGTGAAATGATGTGGCTCGCTGGCAGTGATAGTTTTTGGGCAGTGTTCTAACATGTTCCTGTTCACGTTTACTGAACACCAAAAGGAAGTTCAGAGGAAGCCGAAACATGATGATATTCGAGATTCCGTGCAAGTCGCGTACATAGTCAAAGTGAAACGTGGAAGTCTTCTACATATCTTTTTTTTATTTTGTGAATAGGTATTGCACACAGGTACAGTGATGATTTGTGTCTGCAGTGGAAACCGGGACCGAAGTGAGGAGGCATGTGTCATAGCTTTTAGATGCTCATAGTGGTGGTACATCAGGGGGAAATAGTCTGGGACTCCAAAAGTTCAGTTTGGTGTTCCTGACTATTAAAGAAGCCACTGACTTCTGGAGGATGGAACAAGAATTAAATTAAAATGAAAACAAAACACTGTTAATGAAGTCTTCTGAGATACTTCCTTCTCAGACCGCATGGGGACTTGTTTCAACTCAAGATCATAAGACTGCAGGACATTGTTTCGTTCCAGTGTGTGCTGAGGCAGTGGCTATTAACTTCACTGCTTGGCAGATGTTGGGTTGTTACTATGGTCACATCATCATCATCAAAAAAAGCGAACAAGGATATTGAGAAAAACAGTTAGTGTTTTTCAAACTGTTTTGGATACAAGGTGAAGTAAGAATGTCATATTGGTGAAAGGCTTGGAAATGTATAAAAGCTTGTCTTGAAATACATTGTGTGTGCATTCTAGTGCAAACAATCTCAGTGCATGTTATACTCTGTGTGTATCATAGAACAAATGCAAACTTACACTTGGAGAGTGTTTCTTGGTTTGTTATAATCTTTGAATCTTAATTACTTTTACTTATTCTAATAATGTTTGATTATTTGAAGGAGATTTTATTTCTAATTTTCTTTTTACTTTACATATATTACACACATTTATCAATATTACACTACTTTTAATGAAAGCGAAAACTTCCCATTGCGCGGATCATGAAAAGACAAAAAGTTCTAAGTCTGACTCCTTCATTTAAAGATTCAAACAATAGATTAGGTAAAAGAACTTGAAGAGGATCCTTTGTTAGAAGACCGTGGGAATTCTAAGGACACCTGCATTCAAGGTAAGACCAACTCTGATAGTTGATTTGTGTTTTCAACACTAACCCGTGCAAACTAGGACAAATTCCTTAGTGGGATTACGGAAGGGTTTCCTACACAATCCGAAAGCATGTGTCACTAAGGGACACGTACATTAGTATACAGTAAATTACTTCAGCTGTTAAAGAAGTCAATTGTTCTTTCAACACTAGATGGCATCATAACTGCATTTATTTTGCTGCTGCCTGCTCAGTCTGTCTAGAACCGCTCACTGCAGCACGAGCCTTTAAAGTCAGTGTGGGAATGAGGAAATGATGAAAGAACTATTTTAAAGCTGAAGAAACAAGAAGCTAAAGAAGCAAAGTGAGAGTGAGGCAAGGAATGTGTATAAAACATTACACAGACTACACACGCATTCAAGTTGAGAAGAGGAGGTAGTCCTCTTTCATGTCACTATGTACTACGTCAGCTATATATGGTTAAGATAACAATAAAAACTTGACACACAAGTTCTGGTTCTGGCTCTCTAGATTTTACGCCTATCCCTTGAGTGCGTGGGGTAAATCATAACCCTTCCATCTGCTTTGGTGGCCACAACAAAGCAATCTGGTCTCCAAGCAGCACCTTGATGTTGTATCGCTTTGTCCTGGACTTTGGGAAATTGCTTTCCAGGAGATTTGTGCTGTGTCGGTTTGGTCCTCTCTCCATACCATTATCAGTTTATAAAAGCTGGACCTAGACCCCACCCAGGGTCCTGGGTGTTACATCATAGTAAAACTAGGATATTTGTTTTTATTTTGAATTTGATTGTATTAATGTTTAATTATACAAACTCATCAGCACATCAGCTAGCAAAGATTAACTGTGATATGTATTTAGAGTTGTTTTGTTTATGATTTGTTTAATATTAATAACAAGCAAAATTCATTGATAAAAATACTGAATTTACAAAGCATTAAGCAAAGCCTCAGCATCCTCATTCTTTATCCCATGCATCTGAAGAGGTAGAGTTTATTTTTTGTCCAGTTCCTGTTTCTGTGGTGGGTTAAAATGCACAGTAAATATCACAGCTACTGTATCAGAAGCACTTGTCTAGACTACATTTATTAAAGAGAGTTTTCCCACCCAGTTTAATGCAAAGAAATGCTGTATTTTACTCCAATACCAGTAACCCAGCATAAAAAAGCACGGTTAAACTTTCCTACTAGTCCCATGTGTCTCTACACTAACAAAATACCAAAAACTAATAATCAAATTCAAACATCAGAATGACTTTTAAAGATGAACACAAATTGAATTTATTAACAAAATAAGTGAGCAAAATAAAATACCACTTATTTATAAACTCACATTATGTAAAAGTGGGTGAAATGTTACAGTGATGAAGGTTTACTAACTTCTACTTAAGTCTAAATGTTACACCTTATCAAAATTTAATGTGAATTAAATGTTAAATTTAGCTTTAAACACTAAGATTTCATTACTTTAAGTTACACTAGAAAGAACCCATAAACCAAATGAATTAATATTAATAATTGCTCAGAACAAGAATCAATCACATTTGAAACAATGAGTTCAACCGATTCAGTGAATTGAACATCTAAAAAAGAAAAATGAAACAGAATAAACATTAGTGCACTCCATAGCATTGAGGCTTGTGAGAATAATCCCTTCAGACAAAAAAAAAAGCTTTTTAATCTATGAAATGTAATTCCATGAATGTTATGTGGAAATATCCCACACCATAAAACAGTTTACATCCATAGTTATGTGGACATGATAATCAGTAGTGGAATCGGGAATAAAGACTCCATACGAGATCCATCTATCCGCCCATTGTTTTCAGGAGAATAACTCTAAGGTTATTGCTTTTAACCTGCTTTGTACATCTCTTTGTACAACTCTCTGACGTCTCTCTCAGGGTGCTTTCACATCTATAGTTCGGTTCATTTGGTCCGGACCAAAAGCAAAAAGTTATACATTGTAGCTTTTTAGCAGTTTTGGTTCCTTTTTCCACCAGTTGAAACGAACCAAAATGCAGTCATGTGATAACATCCACATCACTCATTGACCATATATCTTTGAGCGTATTTCCTAAACTGCTTCTCGATTGGTCAGAATAAACGTGCGGGAAATTCCAACGAAACTCCGGGAGTAAACAAAAAGAGGAAAATACAGGAAAATACAGCATACACCATGGAGAGACAACTGCGCGCTGCAATTATGTTCATGGTTGTACACTACATACAGCACTCTATGCAAAGTCTTAATTTTCAGAATGAAGCGCGGATGCGGCTTGAAAAGATCATTTTAATGCACTGCAAACGTCGAAGACGCATCGCAAGACACTTCAGGAGGCGGCGAGCATTACTTTTGCAAAACTGTGACATGCTCATCTTCCGAAAATATTGCCAACAACCCACTATGGCAGCTGTTTTAGTCCAAAATGCGCAATACTTTTTGCAGTTAAGTCTGTTCGGTCTCAGATCGTGTTCTCACCACAAACGAACCGCACCAGAGTTCCTTTGAAAGTGTACCGAGACCACCTCTTCAAGGAGGTCTCGGTACGCTTGTTTGGTTCGCTTTTGGTGTGCACCAGAGTTCGATTGCTGCATTCTTACCTGCCCAAATAAACCACACCAAATGAGCAATCGAACTCTGGTACGATTCAACCGAACAAAACAAGGCAGGTGTGAAAGCACCCTCAGACACATTACATCGTTCTCTTTTTCTTGCCTCTCTCTTTCCCACCTCTCCCAATGATGGAGCCACTGACCATAGCACTGATATAGTAGATATAAAAAGTATTCCTTTTAAATTAACACTTCTGTTAAAGGTCTTAGTGATGTTAAAAAAAAAGATAACACACCACATGTTTTCATCCTTTTATGTGGTATAGTAACTAACAAAACTGAAGTGAGAAAATAAATGTTTTAGGGAAAAAAGAATAAGAGTAAATGTACAATAACTTGTTTGCATAAGTGCGAAATCCCTTACACACCCCTTAACTAAAACATTGATGCAGCACCTTTTGCATATAATACAGAGTCTAACCAAGTCTGACTATAAGTCTACCAATTTAGCACATTTTAATTTGCCACTCTGGATTAGTTTATGCTTAAAATTATTTGTTCATTGCCTGACCCTTGCCTGAATCTTGACCATGCCCTTGGATTATGTGTTTTTTTTTTTGTTTGCTGCACTTGTGTCTGTACCTGTATCACTTATAGGGGAAAAATGGGGTTTTGGATAATCATTTAGGTTTATATATTACTTTACACAATTTTGCTTTGCTTAAATTTCTGCATCCTCATAGTCATTTCTTTGTTCCTCAGCATCAACATTAATATAGTCATCATCTGCATCACTTCATTGTTCAGCCTCTGCATTAATGTAGTCATTATCCAAGTCCTCAGAATCATCCTTCTGCCAGAAAATGGTTTCTCCCTCTGCTTGGTGACACTCATGTGTCTTTTTAGCACCTACAAATTAATTGGGACAAAATACACACAAATTAACAGATCAAAATTCAATTTCCACAAGAGTAATATAAATTATAAATAAAATTTGTGTTGTGCTGTTATACAAAACTATGCAACAATGTTGATTACATCCTAAATGTATTTAGTATTCTTATGCATCAGAAATTTGGCAATAATTAATATTTTATGAATTAAATATGAAATATTCTTTTTATTAATTAATAATTTCTAAAGGTACTGGTGCAACTATACTTGGCAATCCTAACCCAGTCATTCTGCAATGCTCCCTTGCATTTAAAATGGAGTTCTCACAGTTTCCTACAGTGAGGGATAAGATAGCTTATATGATTGCCCTACTAACAGGCAAAGTTCTGGCACGGGCTCTGGCAGTGTGGTAGCATCATCTGAAATACAACCCCATGATTTATTAATTTATTGCCGCACTACAAAGCACATTTGATCACCCCTCTTTTGGGAGGGGTCTGATATCATCTTTCCTCTGGATGCGCCAAGGTGCCCGCTCGGTAGCACATTACACTATTGACTTCCGAACCATAGCAGCTAGCTCAGGCTGGAATGAACAAGCTTTCAAGGCCACTTTTGTACAGGGCCTCTCTGAGCTGGCTGCTCGGGACCCTCCTGCAGTCATGAGCTGGCTGCTCGGGACCCTCCTGAAGATCTGGAGGGTCTGTAAAACCTTGCTATCCACCTGGATAATTTCCTCCAAGAGCAGTGATTAGAGGGGCAGGCTACTAGGGCAATTCAAGACAACTAGGGCAATCTCTCTACATTTTGGGCACCACACCAAGTGCATGGCACCCATATAGATTGGTCCATGGGTACAATCTCATTGTGGAGGCTACAATACACCCCAGATTTGCCACAGGGGTGCTTACAACCCACTAAAATACCATAAAGGAACCTTTAGACCTGTCAGGTGTTCCAGAGGATTACTAGGGCCTCCAGGAGGTATTTTCAAAGAACATGGCCCAGGCCTTATTACCTATATGCCCTTTGACTGTGCCATTAACTGTACCTGCTTCGAGGTGCAGTTCCCCTCCAGGAATAGGCTATTTTCCCTCTCTCTCTAGAGCATAAAGCCACGATAAAATACATCCAAGAGGCTTTATATCTGGGACATATTCACCAATAAACATCACCAGCTAGCACAGGCTTCTTTGTTAAGAAGAAGTATAGGAGCCTGTGACACTGTATTCATTAGTGGCCCAAACCCGGTTACCCAAAAAGACTGCCACCCCTTCCCCATGATGAGCTCTGCCTTGAAATCATGAACATAGTTTGCATCAGGACGGGGGATGAATGGTAGACCACCTTCATCGCACCCTCAGATCATTATGAGTATGAGTGATGCCCCTGCAGTCTTCTAACTCATTATCATCAAGGCTCTCAGGGAGACACTGAACCACTATGTGTTCATCTACCTTGACAACATTTGAATCCTCAGTAGCTCCCTTAAGGAGCTGGTGGCTCATTTTCACCAGGTCCTTCAGCCAAAGAAATCACATAAGCAATATTTAATTCTTGGGTTTTGTCGTATTGAATGAAGGGCTGAATATGGACTCAGTTAAGTTTAGGGCAGTTAGGGAATGGCCTAAGCCCACCTTGGTTCAGGCATTCCAGAGGTTTCTGGGCTGCACATACTTCTTTTGATGTTTTGTGAAGAATTTCAGTACCTTGGCCAGCCCACTGTGTGGTTTGAGCAAGAAAAATCAGGGCAAGTTTATACGGACACCTGAGGCACAAGAGGACATTCCAACATTGGGGTGGGAGCTGTGCTATCCCAATGGTCTGGTTCCAAAAAGGAGCTGCACCCCATGAATACTTCTCCGACTAGTTAACAGCACCAGAAAGAAATTATGACATAGGGGACTATGAGCATGCACATATGCACATAGAGAGAATGCACATAAATCACTGTGGACCTCGGCTTTCGGAATATCACCTTTGAAATGCTAGTTAAGGCTACCCTCCTCTCTTGTTCGCAGAGCAGGAGAAGGGGCTAAGGGCATGGGAGCAAAAAAAATGGTGGCCTGGTGTCATAGGGTCTGGCAGAAGGCCAGTACAGCCTTAAAATTACTGCCTTGGTATATTGGGCACTTCATAATCCTGAGGAGAATAAATCCCATGGCATACCTCTTGGATCTTTCCCGCTCTATGAAGATCAACCCCATTTTCCACTTGTCCATACTCAGTGTGGTCCTCTGTGGCCTCTTGGTGTTTACAGCTAAACCTGACTTACACCCGACCCATTTCGTAGATGGATCCCCAGGCTTCATGGTGTGGCAGATATTAGACTATCTGTGCCACGGGAAGGGGTGTCCAGTACTTGGTCAACCGGGAGGTATACAGTCCAGAGGAACACTTGTGGGTCCCATCACAGCAAATCCTGTTCCCAGAGCTCATCAAAGACTACCGGTGGAACTGGTCTGCATGCATGGTTCTGTCAGGAGCCATCCCTAGGGGTAGGGGTACTGTAACAATGCAGAGGCCTTCTCGGGCAAATCTGCTGCCAACTGCATGCTCGTTTATAGCTCCACACCTGTGCAGGCTGCTTTTTAAATCTCAGTTTTTGCTACAGTTTAGGCCAGAAAATCTGTATCAGAGTGCTAGCTGCACTAAGAGTTAATGGTTTTGAGCTAAGGGCGTTAATTGAGGTTTTATTGAGGTTCAAGTCAAAGTGTTGAGTTTCTTACCTTTAATTATCTAATCCCAAATCTCTGCCAATTCATCGAGTGGTTTCCTTTTCCTAACACTGGAGACTTCTTCCAGAGATACTAAAGTACAAAACTTTCCCTTACATAAACTTTCACCATGTCACTAATACACTCGTTTTAAAAGATCTATTTATGTGGACCTTTCCCATCTAGAAGTCTCGGTTCAGGTTGGTGCACCAGAAAAATTATCATAAATTACACTCAGTTGTAATAGAAAAGGAATCAGATTTAAGAATGTAAAAACATCCTGAAGTAAAACATAATTATGTTGGTTCCATCTTCAAGTGGATTGTTTTTTTTTATAATAACGGATGTTTTGATAACTCACACTGTGAATCACTCTTCTTGTCACTCTGAAATCTTAGTATTTTCTGTGTCTTCACAAAGCAAAAGATGACTGGAACTAAGATGAGAAGCAGTCCTGCTGTTACTCTAATACCAATGTAGGGAACTAGAAATGCTGAAAGAGAGTCAAGTTTTTCAAATACTAAACATAGTTTATTTTAATATACCTTTTACAGTAACAAAGGTAGTAGAGGCAAAGGTATGTGAAGACACTTTAACTTCATTAGTACAGCTGTAGTTTCCCTGATGATCAAAATCTGCTTCAGGAAAAAGGAAGACAGCTGAATGTTTAACAGCTTACTGAGTTCTGGAGATGTTAAATTTACTATAGCCCACTATATATAAATACATACATACATAAAAAGAAATACATAAATTCAATACTCAACTGAACAGTCAAACATACGCTAGGTAACTGCAATGTTTTGGCAGATTGGTGTATTGGTGTACAACCCACAACCCACAACCCCACAGCACTGCTGAATTTCTGCAGATAATTTAATAATATTCTATAACAGCTTTATAGTAATGTATTTGTTCTAATGCTGTAGTAATGTATTTGTATAACAGCCTGCACCCCTAGCTTTAGTGGATGGCAAACAATAAAACAGGTGTATTTTTCTGTATAATATAATAATATTTTATCTCTCCAGTTGGAATGGCAAAATGACAGTACATACAATATAAATATAATACAAAGTCTTAATCAGAATCAGGTTCATGGCCAAGTAGGAATTTGGTTCCAGCTGTTTGTGACTCTCAAAAGTACAAACATAAATAACACTATACTTACTATACAAGACAAGACAATACAAGACAAGACAGACTATACAAGACAATACGACTATACAAAACAATACAGATGATGAGATACAGTATTGACAATAGGAGTATTAAATATGAATACAGAATATATGACTGATCAGTAATGTACATAAAGTGTGAGAAGTGCATGGTAGTTAAAAATAACAATATTGTACAATATTATGCCTTTTATACAATATACAGAAGCAGTAGATCTAGTGCGTGTAACATATATGGATGATGTGATGACTGACAGTTCTGCAAATGCAGTACTTATAGATATGAAGTGGGAAATATATTTATGGTGAGTTGTTAATCAGGGTGATTGTCTGGGGAAAGAAACTTTTCCTTTATCTGGCAGTTTTGGTGTGAAGGGTTAATAGTGATTTTTCCTCCCCGGTTTCTGGTTCTTGTATTTTACAAGTCCTGGGGAGTTGGCAGGGTGGCACCAATTATTTTTTCTGCCGTTTTAACTGTGTGTCTGTTCCTGTCCTGTTTTGTTGCTGCACCAACCCAGATGGTGATGGATGTGCACAGGACAGATTCAATGACTGCAGTGTATAACAGCATCAGCAGCTCCTGTGGCAGACCAAACTTCCTTAATTGACATAGAAAGTACATCCTCTGCTGGGCCTTTTTGGCGTTTATATTGCACTCCCATTTCAGGTCTTGGGAAATCGTAGTGCTCAGAAACTTGAAGGCCTCTAAAGATGACACTGGGCTGTTGAATATTGTAAGGGGGAGTAGTGTTGAGTGGTCTTTCCTAAAGTCCACTATCATCTCCACTGTTATGAGGGTGTTTAGCTCTAGACTGTTCTGACTTCACCATAGCACCACCCGCTCCACCTCCTGACGGTATGCAGATTCATCGCCATCTTGGATGAGACAGATGAGCTTAGTATCATCTGCAAATTTCAGGAGTTTCACAGTTTGGTCACTTGAAGTGCAGTCATTCGTGTATAGGGAGAATAGAAGTAGGGAGAGGACACATCCCTGAGGAGTGCCAGTGCTGATTGTCTGAATGCCGGAGGTGACACCTCTGAGTCTCACCTGTTGTTTCCTGTCTGTCAGGAAGCTGGTGATCCACTGACAGATGGAGGTATAGTAAGCCTTAGGAGTTTGGAGAGGAGAATTTCTGGAATTATATTATGAATAAACCAACTTAAAGTCAACAAACAGTATCCGGGTGTATGTCCCAGGGCATTCCAGGTGTTGCAGAATGCAGTGCAGTCCAATGTTGACTGCACTAGTCTAGGTTGGATGGGAGATGTGAAGATGTTGTTCTCAAACCTGCAGTAGACAGTGTTGAGGTCGTCAGCCAGGTCTTTGTTTGCTTCAGTGGGAGATGGGGTGCGACTCTTCAATTTTGTGATGTCTTGCAGGCCTTTCCGCACTGACACAGGGTTGTTATCTGAAAACTTGCTTTTCAGCTTTTCAGAGTAGCTTCTTTTGGCTATTCTGATCTCTTTGTTCAGTGGGTTCCTGGCCTGCTTATACAGAGTTTTGTCCTCCCCTCTGTAGGCATCTTCCTTGGCTTGTCGAAGTTTTTTTCAGTTTGGGTGTGAACCATGGCTTGTTGTTACTGTATTTGCAGAAGGTTTTGGTTGGCACACACACACGTCTTAACAAAAACTGATGTACGATGTCACAGTGTCAGTCAGTTCATCCAGGCTGTCAGTTCCAGCCTCAAAGATACTCCAATCAGTGCAGTCAAAACAGTCTAGTAGTTTGACTACAGGCTTAGTAGATTTTAGTTTCTGCCTGTATGTTGGAATAAGATGGAGCAAACAGTGATCAGAGCTCCCCAAGGCTGCCCTGGGTACAGAACGATATGCTTCCTTAAGAATTGTGTAGCAATGATCCAGTGTATTTTTCTCTCTTGTGGCACAAATAATGTCTGTATTTTGGAAGTTCAAGTGTTAATTTTGCTCTTTTAAAGTCTCCAACGATAATAAAAAAGAATCCAGATTTTTTTGCTTCAAGTCGGATGTTTGGTTTGCCAGGTTTTGCAGTGCATCACTCACAGTGGGCCTGCAGTGCGATGTGAACTCCAATCAAAATGAATGAGGAAAATTCCCATGAATAAAAGGGTTTACGGTTTATGAACAGTGATTCCAAGTTTGGGCTGCAGTATTTATTCAGCACTGTGATATCTGTACACCAACGCTAATGTAGAAGCAGTCCTAAATCCCCTCTGTCACAGCTTCACTAGTGCACCGGCACGCATCCCCCGCCGGAGTCTCCTCCATGTACCATGGAGCACAGCTGCTCCTCCATCTTAGAGTTCCGGGTATGTAAAAACTAGTGAAAAAGTGTCTGGTGTGAATTGCCTGATGTTAATCAGTTCTTCTCTAGTGTGAGTTATTATGGTAGGGAAACCAAACACACAGAGAGTAAACAAGAAGAAAGAAAGTACTAGAGAGATATGCTGCATCTTGGCCACAGCTGTTAAAATAATATATAGTTAATATAGTTTAATATAAAACTACTTCCCTTACCAAAGCGGGCAATTTGATGAGGAGTGACAGCTTTACCACATCCAATCTGTCTACACACTACATCTGCATCATTCAGGTCCCAGAGGACATCACACACTGTTCCCCACTGGTCATTATGCCGGATCTCCACTCTACCATAGCAATGGTCACTGCCACCAGTACGTTATCTAAAATAAACATCAGAAAGCACTTTCATGTTAATTAGTCATAATGAATCTTATTACTGTGTTGAATATTATAGCATTTGCCATCATATGAATCCATTTCTCTCATTTCTAATCCTTTATAAATAAAGATTTCAGGACTTTCACATAATGAATAATAAATATAATCTGCATTATATTATTAAATGTAACTCAGTATTAACACCTTTCACATTCAGTTCATTACTATTTTAAGAAACCCACCACCTCGTCTCTGTTCATAGGTTAACAAATTTATTTATATGGACTATTATTGACACTCCAAAAGAGAGGTAGAGAAGAAAGAAAAGCTATGTAAATATACACAGCCTGAACTCTCAGACTGAGTTAATATATGAAATGACAGAAGGGTTTTGTTGATGTTATTTTTGTTTGTAGCAGTTAGCATGAGATATAAAAAGAAATAACATTAGAAACAAACTAAGATGTTCAGTCTAATAAATAATTACAGTTTTTTCCAATCGCTAACAAGCGCATACCTATACTTAAGATAATTTTTCTAAACTCTTAACACAGACTTACACCTACAAAACACAATTGGCCAAATTGATAATTTTCCTCTCAAAAACACATTTTGTTAAATATATACTAACACTCCATTTCAAAACGGAACACATCTTTCTCTGCACACACTAACTTTACTGAAACTCTGACTCAAAATGAAAGTATTCTGTCAAAGAATAACACTTGTTTACACTTTACAAGGTATACGCAGTCGATCAAAGTACACCAGGTTTCAAAATACTGGCTATTGTTGACATTTGAAAAACTGCATAGACTTTTATGTTTCAGGTAACATGCAATACACCTTTTACACAAAATGTCTTAGTTGGGAACTATATATATATATATATATATATATATATATATATATATATATATATATATATATATATATATATATATATATATATATATTTCAGAGCATTCTGAAAAACAGACAAACAAAACAAAAAACAAAACAGCAAAAAGCCCAGATAAGAAGGGAGGGAACTAAAAATAGTACAAAATTACTGTAATGTATCTAATCCCTGCAATCTGCAGGGTTAGGCCACATGTTTTCATCAACATCACATCTGATATCATCCAAGGCGATGCACCTGGGATAAAACCGCTTATTATGTCGGATAAACCCTTGGCAATCTTCAACTGTGATGTCCCTGCAGCCAGCATGTGATGTCCCTGCAGCCAGAAAGCAACTTTGTCTCAGGTAATTACAAATGTCCTCATGTTTTCACCCTCCTAATCCTGCTCTGGTACCAGGCCCTGGTGGAGATCATTGAGAAAGGCAAGGAGGCGCTCGGTATTATAGGGTCCAACCTGACATCTGTGAAGGAGTAATCCTGCATTTGCCATTGCTGCACACATGGTAATGTCTGCCCCTCTCTGTCCTGGCACATCAACTGTGGCCCTTTTTCCAATTATATTTCGTCCACATCAACGACTTTTGGATAGATTGAATCCTGCCTCATCTAAGTACAGTAAATGAATTCATGAGGGACCTGGTTGGCCTTCAATTCCATAACTCTCTGAAACAAAGTTTATGTATATCATGTCATTACTGTATACCATACTGTATTGTAACCTATTACTGTGTAGGTTACCTACTTGCAAAGTGCAAAGCTTATAGAACTGGACATTGAATTGAATATACACTATACCTGGACATATTGTGGTCGTAGCTCCTTGACTCTCTCACTGTTCGTCTCAAAGGGAACAGTGTAGAGCTGCTTCATCCACACTCTGTGTTTGGACAATGTCCGTGTAATGTTGTGAGGCTGATGCTTTCTATATTGCCAAATATTTCATGGTCCTCCACAATTCTAGTTTTAATTTCATGCAGTTTTATTGCATTATTTGCAACAACCATTTCTACAATGGCAAGCTCTTGATCATTATTGAGGATCTTTCTTCTTCCCCCAGAGGGTGGAAGATGTTGCATTCTTTAGAGGGGAAAAAAATCAACATATGCATTACTGTATGACCTTATTGTCATGTCAAGTGAGAATAGAAACATTCCATGTAAAATGCAATACTTACCTGTTGGTTTGTTGAAAGATGCGAATAATGGAGGCGATTGTTTGTTTATTATCAGCTGAGATATATTATTTTTTAACTGATATCATTGCAGAAGCAGAGGTTTTTATACTGTATCTAAGGTTTGGAATATTGTTTTTGCTATTGTGGGATGTTGTGTGTTAACATTCACGTATACTACAAAAACAATCCATAATTTTGTTGGGAGGTATAGCTTGTCTTGTCTAAAATGTAAGCATTGTGGAAATGTGTTCACTGATTGCATATTGTGTGAAAACGACATGAAATGTGTGAATGGTATGGCCACAAAAGACTGATGCTGTGCTAATTGTGTTTAGAGTTTTGAAAATGTGACAACTGTTTGGACAAACGCTTGTTAGCGACTGAAAAAAACTGTAATTTAGATATTCAATTTACAGTCCCAGTCGAACAATCAAATATTTGTTACGTATCCACAGTAAAAAAAATGTCATGTGGCTTTTTCATGCAGGTTTTACACAAAAATATTTAAGCCTGATAAGTGCAGGACACAAAAGATGTAATAAGAAAAGGCTGTTTAAATTGACTCAATGAAAAAATTATTTTGTAAAAAGATGTAGATGCACAGTGAGACATGTCTAGACTAGACTAGCCTTCACTCTCCTTGAATATCACTAAACACTGCATACAGTGAAAACCCCACAAGAACTGCTGTACTGGAGATGCTCTGATCCAGGTGTCTAGCCATCACAATTGGCCACAAATATTAAAGTAATTTGTTAAAGTAACTCAGACCCTTATGCTTGCCTGTTATTTTTGGTTCCAACATCACCACGGAGAGCTGACTATTCTAAAATATCTCACCACTCGGCTGGTGCCAATTTAACAAGATAATAAATGTTATTCAATTCATATATAAGTGGTTGTAATGTTTTGGCTGATTGGTGTACAACAGCTCAGAAACCCACAGCACTGTTGAACTTCCAAAAATAGTAATTAATATTCTATAACAGCTTTATAATAATGTCTTTGTACTAATGCTGTAATTTCTAAATCATCTCAACTCTAATGTAAATAACAGGACTCAAATTGAAAAGATGTTCCACATAATTAAATGTTACTCTAACTAAATAAACTATGGTGTGTCTGCTGTTAAATAATGAAATAAAAATAATTGTTGTCAGATTGTTATTGTATAAACCACTTAAATAATCCTATAACAGCATTCACCCCTAGCTTTAGTGGATGCCAAACAATAAAACAGGTGTATTTTTCTGTCTAATATTTTAGCTCTCATCTGAATGGCAAAATAACAGTAAATACAATATAAACATAAAAAACACTGATGACAAAGTCATAATATAAAACTAATTACCAAACCAAGTAACACCAGCATCTTCACTATGGTGACAGTTGTGTGGTCCAAATCCTCTGTGAGAGCACTGTGTGATGGTGCTTTCACTTCCAGAACACTGAACATCATCCAGCCATATTACACCACTTCCCTGACCAAACTGGGCACTGTGATGAGCAGTGACAGCTTTACCACATCCAATCTGTCTACACACCACCTCTGCATCATTCAGGTCCCAGTAGTCATCACACACTGTTCCCCACTGGTCATTGTACAGGATCTCCACTCTGCCAGAGCAGAAGTTGTTGCCACCAGTGTTAGCGCCATCTATAACAAACATCAGAAAGCATGTTCATCTTAATTAATCATAATGAATCTTATTACTGTAAAAAATCTAAAATATTATAGCATTTGCCCTCATATGAATCCATTTCTCTCATTTCTAATCCTTTATCAATAAAGATTTCAGGACTTTCACATAAGGAATAATAAATATAATCTGCATTATATTATTAAATGTATCTCAGTATTAACACCTTTCACATTTAGTTCATTACTATTTTAAGAAACCCACCACCTCGTCTCTGTTCATAGGTTAACAAATTTATTTCTATGGGCTATTATTGCCACTCCAAAGAGAGGGAGAGAAGAAAGAATTGATATGTAAAGGGAGAGAAAGAAAAAAGAAAAAATACATATATTAAAAAGATAAAAATAAAAAAAAGAAGAGACAAATAAATGTAAATACAAATTTAAAAAGTACCAATCATCAGCACAATTTCACTGTTTTCCTGACAGCCTGACTAGTGGACATTCCCATAGTGTTGTCTAGTATAAGAATTAGTGAACATGACTAGTCTATGCTATGTAATGTTATAGGCAGCATGACAGAACTGAACAGGTATGATACAATACACCACGATGTCTTTTAATACTTACAAACTATCACAGACAGCACAATACTCACAGCCAAAAAAAAGAAACACAGACAACACAATACACATAAAACATCACAGACAACACAATACTCACAAAACATCACAGATAACACAATACTCACAGACAACAAACGATTCACAGACAATACTTACAGACAAACAAACAACACACAGACAACACAATACTCACAGACAAGACACAGACAACACAATACTCACAGACAGCAAGCAACACACAGACAACACAATAATCACAGACAACACAATATTCACAGACAACACAATACTTACAAAACATCACAGACAACACAATACTCACAGACAACACAATAATCATAGACAACACAATACTCAGAAAACATCACAGACAACACACAGACAGCAAACAACACACAGACAACACAATCCTCACAAACAACACACAGACAACACAATACTCACAGACAGCAAACAACACACAGACAACACACAGACAACACAATACTCACAAACAACAAACAACACACGGACAACGCAATACACACAGACAACACAAACAACACACAGACAACACAATACTCACAGACAACACAATACTCACAAACAACACACAGACAACACAATACTCACAGACCATGTGTCAATTATCTTATACATCACTTAACATAATTGTCATATGAAACAATAAAAAAAATGTATTAAATATGTTTTTAAATAAATAACAGCCACACTACACATGAGTAGGTGTATAAACAGATACACAGATTTTCCCTCCTTCAGTAAATCAGAAATACTTTATTTATCCCTTTTCAGGAAATTGCTAGTTAATTAATAGGATTTTCTTAACAATATGCTAACAAGCTGAAAGTTCAGAACAAATTTAAAGAACAAATTGTAACTGGGCAAAGCTGAGTTTATGAAGGTGAGAATCAAAGACATCCTTGATCTTGGAGAAAGGATTCGTTCATGGTGTTTAATTGCCAGAAGAAGAGCACGTTGATCCAGGTGATATGAGACTGCCCTGTCTGTGGCTTACCACTTCCTGCCAAACAGGAAGCTGTTCTGTGGCTATTCTCATAAATGAGCATGAGATGATTTTCATGTACTTATAAGTGTAAGTTGGCTTTCAAGCAATTGCAAGATCATGCATGCTTTAAGTTGATGTCATGACCGGCTTTGCTAATGCTAACTCTAGCTCTAGGAGGTGGAGATTTGTGTACACTTAATTAAGGAGTAAGAAATAGAAATGTTGCTAAACACACCTACTTTTGTCTAACACACCTTTTATATCTATAGTTTATAATACTTCAAAGGCTCAAAAAGTGCTGATGTGACCTGAGCAGAAGGTGAGTTGGATGTCTGATCTAGAGAGTAAATTAAATGGATTCAAATGAAAATTAGACTTACCAGCCAGCAGAGAAGCTCTAAGAACACCGGCTGTAGAGAGAAATAAAGAGGAGGAAGTTCATGAAGCCAGTGATGGAAAAACCAAAGCTGCCTTTTGTTTAATAATAATAATAATAATAATAATAATAATAATAATAATAATAATAATAATAATAATAATAATAATAATAATAAAACTCAAGAACAATCCTCTCCAGAATTTATTGGAACCTTTAATAAAAATTAAAAATGGGTAAATGTTAGAACACTCCATTTTATTAGAAACACTGTGCACCTGTTTATTTAGGCAGTTATCCAATTATTCAACATGCAGAAGAAACACAATGTATAAAAAAAACACAGACACAGGTCAAGAGCTTGTGACCCAAAGCTCCCAAGCACCCAAAGTTTTTTTTTTTTATTTTAAGGGAAAAATAAAAATAACAGCATGATTTTTTAATCAGATGGAGGTGATAGACAATGGACATTGATCTGTCTTTCGCAGCCCAACCCACAGCAACCTTTGAGAAAGATATTAAATTTTCCAAAATGTTTATGATTATTTTAAAGAATTTTTCTTAATTTAAATTCAAATTCAATTTATTTGTATAGCACTTTTAACAATTCCCATTGTCTCAAAGCAGCCTTACAAAAGTATAGAAGAAAAGGGTAAAAAAATTAAATATTAAATATATATATAAAGAAAAAAATAAGAATGAAAATGAATATATGAATACATACAATTGAAGTTTAAAATAAATGTAAAAATATTTATTTATTTATTTATTTGTTTGTTTATTTATTTATTTCAAATTTAAAGTTCTATAAATCCATCCTTATCCTTAATGAGCAAGCCGGAGACTCCAGGTAAAAGTAAACCTGCTTTGTAAATGTCTTCATCTGGAGAATGTCTACATTAAAATAAATATTTAAATTCTGGCATCATCCAAAGCATAGTAAGAAATTTATATATTAAAAATAGAAATAGATAAGAGAGTATTAAAGGTCATATTCCATAGGTGACAGTTTTATTACCCCTGGCAGATGCAATGCCAGCTGGTATGACAGCTGTTATGACAGCTGTCATTAGTGATATGAAATTATTAAAGGTTAAAGGTCATACCTTTTGGTGTGGTAGATATGTCTTGACTCCAAGTCACCACCACCACTCTCATTTCATATTGTTTTAACACCATCGTGCTTGGTTCCCATAGACAGGTGACAAGTAATTAAAACAAGGACCTATGTTCTTTTTTTTTAAATGGTGTTTTATGACCCCTCAGAGGAAGCAGTGTTGTAAAACAAGGTAATATGTTTTTTGCCTTGTTCCCGTAGACAGGTGACAAGTAATTAAAACAAGGACCTATGTTTTTGGCTTGTTTTAAAAAAGAAAAAATGGAGCACACGCCTGAGCGGACACGCCCACACACGTGTAGGTAAAAAGTGAGAATTTTCCGAAAATTTGGCTATGACTTCGCGTCTTTGGATTTTCCACAACGGAACAGAACATCTACGATCTTCTAAGCATTGAGAGCATGGCCTTTTCAATAGGTAAGAGCTTATTATTAACTTTATTTTAAATTTATAAGTATTAGAATGCTTATCGTTTGATATTACCATATATGAGATTTTCAATATTTAGAAGAGTGACTTATTATAACTAGTTTTAGTTGGGTTTATACGTAAAGTCTGTTTTAATTACAGTACAAGACCAGCCTATCTAACACAATTGTCTGTGAAAACGTATCAAACAAACGCGACCCTTCCAGGGTAATTTCATTCTGACTCTTAGATCTGTGTTGTTTTTTTTTTCTTCAGTTGATTGTTTTATCATATATTACATTATAATCTAAATGTTATATTTATTTATTTAATTCATTGTTTATTCATTTTTAGACAGTTGTATTGAGATTATTTCCGACGACGAGTCTTCTACAACACACGTGCTAGGCCTAAGAACAGGGGAACATCCGGGATTTATCCAAAAGTCAATAGCTGTAGTAACCCCACAGCTCAGACCAGTTTTACAAACTACGGGTAAGTTACACCATGAAAATATGTATGTTGTAAATCTTTCATTAACCTTATATGATATTTTAATTATTTAATTATCTATTATTTTGTATGTGTGACATATTCAGAAGACACCGGAACAACGTCTGACTACTCTGACTCCGATAGTTCAGATTTTTTGGGTAAGGTCGTTAGCATTCTCTTTTCAATCAACCCTTAAGAGTGTAAAACAATCCTCCACACTTTTTTCTGTAATCTGTATTCTATTTAGATACCGTCATTGAAGGAGTAAGAAACTACATTCAATCCCTTGAAGAAAATTTCAACATTGGAGATGTCGGTGCTAACGTAACCGGAGGTGGCTTTGAAGGACAAGAAAATTTCAACATTGGAGACACTCTTCAGGATTTTTTTCAGCTAAGGGATAGAATAACTGAAAACTTTGAGCATGTCTACAGTGAGTATGTTCAATCCTTGCATAATACTCTGGAATCCTTAAATTGGTGTGTTATGGTGAATAAAGAATTGTTAAGACAATATTATTTTAGAAATGGCTCAGAAGCGTTCGAGTAATTCTCCCTCTTCAGAAGCTAAAAAAATTTGAATTGAAAATGACCCTACATCATCACATGATCTCTGCTTTGGTGAAACTTCGACTTTTTCAAGTAGTCTGTTACAACGTGACCCAAACACAACCCTGAACCACAATTTAACCAATGCAATCAATGAGTTGAATGATGGTTTAAGATCGACACTTAGACATGATATTCAGAGCCCTAATCCAGGGTTGACCGATAGTTTAACAGCGACACAAACACAGCTACCTCATCATGACGTGTTCTTAGAATTGAATCAGAGTCTGTTAACGTTGCAGAATAGTCTAAATGATCAAGATCAACCTGTGCAGTTAAATCCCTTTTTAACCGATGCAATCAGTGAGTTGAATGATGGTTTAAGATCGACACTTAGACATGATATTCAGAGCCCTAATCCGGGGTTGACCGATAGTTTAACAGCGACACAAACACAGCTACCTCATCATGACGTGTTCTTAGAATTGAATCAGAGTCTGTTAACGTTGCAGAATAGTCTAAATGATCAAGATCAACCTGTGCCGTTAAATCCCTTTTTGATAGAAGCTGTAAACCAATTGAACAATAGTTTTAACTTATCTAATGAACAAAGTGTCGTTAATGCAACACCTCCAGTAACCTGTCAACATCAAGAACCTGCATCTCAACAACATTTGCTTCACGGTCTTAATCAAAGTCTTATTTTGTTAAATGACAATATCATTAACTTAATCAACCAACCTGTTAATGTTCTGCAAAATCCCGAAACTGATCATGAGTACATTCCTGAAATGGTAAATGATACATCAGAAGACTAGAAGCCACCTACTGATGAAAATGTACCCTTAGATCACGTAGACAGTGCGCCACATACTGTTGAAAATGTACCCTTAGATCACGTAGACAGTGCGCCACCTACTGTTGAAAATGTACCCTTAGATCACGTAGACATTGCGCCACCTACTGTTGAAAATGTACCCTTAGATCATGTAGACAGTGCGCCACCTACTGTTGAAAATGTACCCTTAGATCACGTAGACAGTGCGCCACCTACTGTTGAAAATGTACCCTTAGATCACGTAGACAGTGCGCCACCTACTGATGAAAACAATCAAATAGGCCAAGGTGTAGACAGTAATATTAGGATAATTAATCGTGACAACTTCAATAACACAGAGATCATAAGAAGAGTGAATTTTTCTTCTATCGGTAATGTCAACAGTTTTGCTGAATTTTATAATTATGTTTTAGAGATTTTAAACAGCGTGATAGAAGTTGCGAATGAAATGATTTCACCTAAGGATTGTCACCGTTGAAATTAGAGGCGTTACACTCAATGTGTCATCTCACATTCAACTAGTCAATGGAGCCATCGATTTACAGTCTTTTTTGACCATGCTCGAAAATACCATTCAAAGTAATCGTGACATATTTATGGATAATTCGCTTGAACTGGTAGTACAGATAGTTCGACCACCTCGCGGTGGTATAGGTTGTAGACGGAAAGTTGCTACAATATTCAATTCAGAAGTTGTACAGAAGAAGATGCGACACTTGTATATTTTTTACAATAAAGACAACATGTGCTTTGCATTATGCGTTACACAGCTTTTAAATCGTGATAAAAGCGATTTTCAAAATGAAAAAATTGCTAAACAGCTCCAATACGCTGTAGGTTTAACTGAAAACACACCCGTCACCTTTGCCGATGTGAGTAAATTTGAGGCACATTTACAGTGTAAAATTGTAATTGTGTACAAAACTAGCGATAAAGCAGGATTCTCTTTCTTTCAAACCAGCAAGATACCGCATGAAAAAACGTTGTACTTGTTTTTGCATGACCATCATTATTACGGTGTTAAAAACATCACGGGATTTTTGGGGTGTAGTTATGTCGGTCATTTCTGTCACTCGGGGGTTAAGGATATGCGGAACCATAGATGTGCATATAGTTGTAACGTTTGTTGTGATGTAGACTGCTACAAACACCCTCAAAACATAACAAAATGCCCGGATTGTATGAGGTTGTGTAGATCAAAATATTGTTTCGATAGTCACAAAGCGTTGCGCCAGTCAGAAGGAGGTGAATTTTCTCAGTGCAATAGAGGATTCTACTGCAGCAAGTGTAATAGGGTGTACCGCGACCCATTTGGTCTTAAACGTCACGTTTGCCCTGAGAGTTTGTGTCAGTTCTGTGGTGAAAAACTTGATACAGATTGTGAACACAGGGTCTAATAAGAGATACATCTTTTATGATTTTGAAACTAGACAGGAAATGGGTACTCCTATAGCTAATTTCTTATGCTGTATTAATTACCGTGGTCAGACATGGTTGTTTTCAGGTGACACATGCGTCGCAGCGTTTTTTAGACATTTCCGCCGTGGGAGATTCAGAGGTTATAATTAAGGGTAACCACTACAGGGTGTTTCTTTGCAAATATGAAAATGTTTATTTTATTTTACAACAATTCCAAGTAGCAAACAAACAAAAACAAGGAAAGAAAAAGAACTCTCTTGTAACCATTACAGACAACAGGGTTCCCAAACCTATATAATAGTAGTTGTTACTCTGTAAATAAGTGCACACTCAAATCACAAGTACTGTAAAACCAAAACCTGTTCAATTCGCACTCCACAGCAAAAGGAAATCATACCCTCAAACCACAACGAGTTGCCCCCCCCCACATTAACAAAGTACACCACATATATAAGGTAAAGTAAACCCCAGTCATTAGTTGGTCCAAGATAAATAAAAAAAACCAGAAAACAAATAACCATTAAGCCATCAATGCGTTCAGTAAAGTAAATGGCAATCATGCATCATCTGTAAAAAGACAAAAGAAAATACAAATTGATGATTGCCATACCATATTTAATAACCTTAAAAACACTTAAGAATTACACATTAAAAACAAATTACAATATAAAAAGCTTAAAACCAATTCTCCTCACTTAATTTGATTAAAGTCAGTACCTGTACTCTTAAATATATCTGTTTAATTCTCAGAGGCACCACTCAACACAACTCCCATGAGGACACTAAAAAAAAAAAGTAGTCAAAAGTTAAAGTTAAAACTAAAAGTTAAGTTAAAGTTAAAACTAAACCAAATCGTATAGTAAGCATAAATCACAAACCTTAACTTTACAATTCAGTTCTAGCCTGCTATACTGTTCATTAATCAATTGGTCTTTTCATCTGCTGTTAGACAGCCTTGAAAAACACCAAACAGCTTTTCTTAGCACATGGTACACAAAGAGCAAGTCACCAAGTTTGACTTCCTTTTATACTATCTTAGCTCCTGGGATTTGTAGTCCACCCAATTTGTAGTCCTACACCTTCTACCCCATTAAAAAAAGATTAACTGTGATATGTATTTAGATTTTTTGTTTATGATTGTCTTAATATTAATAACAAGCTAAATTCATTGATAAAAATATTGAATTTACCAAGCATTAAACTGAGCAAAGCCTCAGCATCCTCATACTTTATCCCATGCATCTGAAGAGTTTATTTTTTGTCCAGTTCCTGTTGTGGGTTAAAATGCACAGTAAATATCACAGCTACTGAAACAGAAGCACTTGTCTAAACTAAATTTATTAAAAAGTGAGTTTTCCCATCCAGTTTAATGCAAAGAAATGCTGGATTTTACTCCAAAACCAGTACCCAAGCGGAAAAACAGCACGGTTAAACTTTCCTACTAATCCCATGTGTCTCTACACTAACAAAATACCAAAAACTAAATCAAATTCAAACATCAGAATGACTTTTAAAGATGAACACAAATTGAATTTATTAACAAAATAAGTGAGCAAAATAAAATAACACTTATTTATAAACTCACATTGTCATGGCGCGGGCAGGAAGCGGACCCAGACGCAGGATAGCAAAACAAAACAGGGTTTAATAACAAAGGGAACACGAAACATGACACAGACTGAAGACAAGATAGGACAACAGTAGATTCCGTGCTGCACAAGGCAACGCGGCACAATTAAATACACGAGACAATCATGACATAATGAGGAACAGGTGTGGTGACAGGAAGGAGCAGACGAAGGCGGGGCAGACAAGTGACGAGAAACATAAACAAAACTGCACGTGGCCAAACTCCGAGCTGAATCATGACACACATTAAGTAAAAATGGATGAAATATTACAGTTGTGATGAAGGTTCACTAACTTCTACTTAAGTCTAAATGTCACACCTTATCAAAATTTAATGTGAATTAAATGTTAAATTTAGCTTTAACCACTAAGCTTTAATAATTTTAAGTTACAATAGAAAGAACACATAAACCAAATGAACTAATATTAATAATTGCTCATTATAATAAGTTTTTAGATGTTCATTAATTTAACATCACAATACATTGTTCTCTTTTTCCCGCTTCTCTCTTTCTCACCTATCCTGTTCCCACGTCTTTCCGCCCCCACCAGCTTCATTATCTAACTTGGGATTCACCCAACCTGTGCAGTCAATCATCCCAATATAAACATTCTATTGCATAGACGTTTCTCGAACACAAGGACTCGTTAACATAAAAAGTACGTACATTTGTGTATATCAAGTTCCAAACATTGTCTGTGCAACACCAAATGCAGATCATACAAGAATGTTCGAGTGAACGTTCAACATTTGGAGTGTGTTAGATGCAAAAGTTACAACTTTAACCTGCCAAAAGAGTAGATATAGCTATAAACCACCCCATGTCTGATTTATGTGGTTACACAATCTGTGTTGGGGTCAGGGTCATTGGTTGAGCCTTACACACTTATGGACACTCCACTGACCAAAGCACTATTTTAGTAGATATAAAAAGTATCCTTTTTAAAACAACACTTCTGTTACAGGTCTTAGTGATGTTTAAAAAAAAAAAGATAACACGCCACATATTTTCCTGCTTTTATGTGATATAGTAACTAACAAGACTGAAGTGAGAAAAGAAATGTTTTTGAGGAAAAAGAATAAAAGTAAACTTACAATGACTTGTTTGCATAAGTGCAAATCCCTTACACACACCTTAACTAAAACTTTGATGCATCAGCACCTTTTGCATATAATACAGAGTCTACCTAAGTCTGGCTATAAGTCTACCAATTTAGCACCTTTTAATTTAGCACTCTGGATTAGTTTCTGTTTTGTTTGCTGCCTGCACTTGTGTCTGTAACTGCATCATTGGATAATCATTTAGTTTTCCACATTACTCTAGACAATTTGCATAAATTTCTGCATCTTCATAGTAATTTTCCACATCGTGTCTTTGTTCCTCAGCATCAACATTAATATAGTCATCATCTGCAGCACTTCTTTGTTCAGCCTCTACATGAATGTAGTCATTATCCGAGTCCTCAGAATCATCCTTCTGGTAGAAAATGGTTTCTGCCTCTGCTTGGTGACACTCATATGTCTTTTTAGCACCTACAAATTAATTGTGACAAAATACACAAGTTTACAGATAATTTTTTAGATCAAAATTCAATTTCCACAAGTATAATACAAATTAATAAAATCATTTGTGTTGTGCTGTTATACAAAACTAATCAATTATGTTGATTACATCCTAAATGTTTTTAGTGTTCTTATGCATCAGAAATTTGGCAATAATGAATATTTTATGAATTAAATAAAGAAATATACCTTTTATTAATTTGTAATTTGTAACCAAGTGGGTGCCACTATGCTTGGCAACTGTAACCCTAACCCATTCATTCTGCAATGCTCCCTTGTATTCGAATCGGAGCCCTCCCAGATTTTTACAAACAAGGATAAGATAGCTTATATGGTTGTCCTACTAACAGGCAAATTTCTGGTATGGACTCCAGCAGTGTGGCAGCATCGCCTGCAAATGTGACCCCATAGTATATTCATATTCATTTATTGCCACACTACAAAGGACTTTTGATCAACCCTCTGGTGGAAGGGGTCTGACCTCATCTGTTCTCTGGATGTGCCAGGGTGCCCGCTCGGTAGCTAATTACATTTTGACATCCGAAACCATAGCAGCTAGCTCAAGCTGGAATGAACAAGCTTGCCCTGTCTTTTCCTATCAGCCACCTTCTTTTGGGAGGTGGCAGATAGGCAAGTCTCCAAGTTTTTATTGACTCAGGGGCTGCGGGCAATTTCATCGATGAGGGGGTGGTCCCGCAGCCTTGAGATATATTTTTGGAGCTCCTTCCACAAAAGTTTCAGCCCCGGATGGGTGACCTCTGGACTAGCGTTAATTTCATCAGACGAGACAAGACGAAATATGTTTGTCAACAACCTTTTTTTTTTCATGACTAAGACGAGACGATGACAAGACTGCATCACTGTCCAAAAACGCTGACTAAGACTAAATTAACATGCATTATTGTTGACGAAAAAAGACAAGACGAAAATGTTTTGTATAAAATAAAAACTAAGATAAAATCTCTCTTCATTTTCGTCTACAATTGTCTCTGCTTTTTCATCAGCTGTTACGCCTTTAAAGTGTTCAGGACGAGTTCGCGACTTCGCGCTGTTGCTCGTTACAGGTCTCATATGCCTGTGGCTGCAACACGAAACTGCAGAACAATTGTATCGCTTCCGCTAAAGAAAATAGTGCACTCTGTCTCTATGGTTAGAATCCTGTGTGTCCATGGCAATGCTCTGTTTTTCATGGCAACGGTGTGTTACAGTTAGCAGCGGTCTGTTATCAAGAAATAAAATATTGTGTGCATAGAAAGAATTCGTCCACATGCCGCTCAAAAAAAAAAAATCCTGAGCGCAAGTCCACCGTCTAGGCGGCTTTTTGTGTTAAATTATATTTCCTGTCGCTGCACAGGCTCTTTTATTGTACATGACAGCTTATGTCCCGATGACCGGTCTTTGCATTATGATTAAAAGCATTATCAATAAAGTAAAAAATGTGATGTGCAGTCAAGTTCGAGTGTATGCACTGTTTAAACGAGTGTTCTCAACTTCTCACTGGTACTTTTGTGATTCGTGGAGTTTTGACAAGTTTTATAGCCTTGATATTGTTTCTTATTCAAAAGTGGTGACAGAAAAAACTCTTTACCCCCAACCTGAAACCTCTTCCACTGTCACAGTCACATCATAATCAAAATTAATAATTAGGCTTAAAAGCAAATGTATATGTAAGGGAATCTAGTTTAACAATTACATGTAATATTGCTCCAAATATTATCAATAATGGTGTGTGCAATACCATGTACTTGCATTAAGTTGGTAATTTACTTTGTTGACTAAAACTAGACTAAAATGATGAGAATTTTAGTCAACTAAAACTTCACTAACAAAAAAAGATATTTGAATGACTAAATATGACTAAATCTAACAAGGACATTTGGTCCACGACTAAGACTAGGACTAAATTAAAAATAAGTGACAAAATTAACACTACTCTGGACTCTGGGGTCATAAAAACCCAGACTGCACCACACTCTCTACATATTGGGTACCACACTGATTGCATGGCAACCATATAGTTTAGTTAATGGGTTCAATCATATTGTGGATGCCTCATTACACGCCAGAGTTGCCTTGGGGGTGCTTACAGAGGATTACTAGGGCCACCCAGAGCACTTTTCAAAGAACGGGGCCAAGACCTTACCACTCTATAGGCCCTTTGACTGTGCCATTAACCTGCTTCAAGGTGCAGTTGCCCCCCAGGGGTAGGCATTTTTCCTTTTCCCCTGGAGCATAAAGCCATAGATGAATATGTCCAAGAGACTGTATCTCTGGAACATATCCACCTATGTCGCCAGCCAGCACAGGCCTCTTCTTTGTTAGGAAGATGGACAGGAGCCTGTGACCCTGTAATGATTACTGTGCCTAAACCCTGTTATCCCCCTCCCCCTGATGAGCTCTGCCTTTGACCACATGATCTTAGTTCGCATCAGGGCACAGGATGAATGGTGGACCACCTTCATCACAACCTCAGATCAGTATGAGTATCTTGTGATGCCCTTTGATAAAACATGTAATGTGGGTAGAGAATGTACATAAAAAACTATGGAACTCGGCTTTGGGCATAGATAGAGATAGAGCTACGGGTCCTGGGAGCAAACAAATGGTGGCCAGGTGTTGTAGGGTCTGGCAGAAGGCCAGGACAGCCTTTCAGGCAGCTGCCCAGAGGTGAACACGTGTGGCTAATCACACATTTGTGGGTCCCATCACAGCACATCCTTAACCCTGAGGAATTATGTCGGGATGGATATGTCGGGAGCGGTTTCTAGGGTTGCAGGTACTGTAACGTTGCAGGGGTCTTCTCTGGCAAATCCGCTGCCAACTGCATGCTCTTTTATAGCTCCACACCTGTGCAGACTGCTATTTAAACCCTATAGTATTTTCAGTCAGCATGTGGACATAGTCTGTGCTACAAATCAGGGCAGAAAATCTGTATTAGAGTGCTAGCTGCACTAAGAGTTAATTTTCTTGAGCTTAGGACATCTTTCAAAGATACTAAAGAAACTTGCCCTTGCAGATACTTTCACCATGTCACAAATAAACACTATTTAAAAGATCTATTTGTGTGTACTTTCCCCCCTTAGAAGCCTTGGTTTAGGTTGGTGCACCAGAAAATGATCATAAATTACAGTCAGCTGTAATAGAAAAAGAATCAGATTTAAGATTTTTTAATATATTGAAACATTTATGAGTTTTGATAACTCACGCTGTGAATCACTCTTAGTCTCACTCTGAAATTTCTGTCTTTTCTGTGACTTCACGAAGTAAATGATGACTGGAACTAAGATGAGAAGCAGTCCTGCTGTCACCCCAATACCAATGTAGGGAGCTGGAGATGCTGAAAGATAAATCAGCAAGTTCTTTAAATACTCAACTGCAAAACACAAAAAATAGACATAGTTTTAATTTACCTTTCACAGCAACAAAAAGGGGTTTAGTGGTAGTGGAGGTAAAGGTACGTGAAGACACTTTAACTTTATAGGTACAGCTGTAGTTTCCCTGATGATCAAAATCTGCTTCAGGAAAAAGGAAGACAGCTGAGTGCTTAACATTAGATGTGGAGATGTGGAATCCTCTGAACCCCAAATGGAAGGAACCTCCTGCATACTGAGGTTCAATGGAGCAGATGATGGAGAAGCCATAGCCTTCAATTATTTCTGGTCCTCCAGGCCCGTACTGGTACAATCCATCAGCAGCAATGAAAGAGATCTTGGGCTGCTGCAAGTTCACTATAAAACAACAGACATGATTTGTCAGTATTTTAAAACTAATAGCCAATTAATGTGTCTTGAGCTGCAAATACTGTATGGTACTGGCAGTAAATGTCCAGAAAATGTCACTCACCCACAGTGATGTTAATGGAGTTGCTCCTGGATGATGTATAGTTACTTTCCTTGTATGAGTAGTCACAGGTGTACTGACCCTGATGTGAGACATCTACAGTCAGAGTAAATGTTGTTGTAGTCTCTTCAGTTTGTTTGATTATAAATGTCCCAGTTTTATACAAACTGAAGTCTACAGAGATGCATGATGGACTGGGTGTGGTACATGTGAACTGCAGGACTTCTCCAGGTGAGACCACAGAGTTTGGAGAGATCCGAATCAGTGTTGGACTCTGCATGTCTTAAAGAAATATGTTTAATAATATCATGAATGTATTCATTTCAAACATGGTACAAAATATATACATACATACATACATACATACATACATACATACATACATACATACATACAGATAAACAATATCTTACTTGAGCAAACGACACCTGCATCTTCATCATGTCCACAGTTCTTTACTCCAAATCCACTGTGTGAACACTGATCTATGTAGCTCTCTGTTCCTTTACACTGAACATTATCCAGCCAGGTTGGTTCACGTACTTGACCAACGCAGGAGTATTGAGGCATGCTGATGGCTTTACCACATCCAAGCTGCCTACACACCACCTCTGCATCATTTAAGTCCCAATTATCGTCACACACTTTTCCCCACTGGGCTCTGTGCTGGATCTCCACTCGACCACAACATTTACTTGGACCATTCACCAGCCTGATCTCTCGGACTGAGTTAATATATGAAGAGACAAAGGGGTTTTATTAATTACTTATTTCTGATTGCACCAACTAGCTTGATAAAAAAATGTAGCTGTACATGTATATGTTATTCACTTCACATATCAGTGGGATGTTTTGGCTGATCGGTGTATAACAGCTCACAAACCCAGAGCACTGTTGAAAGTCTACAAATTGTAATTAATATTCTATAACAGCTTTATAATAATGTCTTTGTACAAATGTTATAATTTCTATATCATCAATTAATAAATCACTTAATATATAAATCACTTAAATAATCCTATAACAGCATTCACCCCTAGCTTTAGTGGATGGCAAACAATAAAACAGGTGTATTTTACTGTATAATATTTTAGCTCTCCAAACTGAATGGCCAAATGACAGTATATACAATATAAACATAATAACACTGATGACAAAGTCATAATATAAAACTAATTACCTGAGCAAGTAACACCAGCATCTTTACTATGGAAACAGTTGTCCACTCCAAATCCTCTGTGAGAGCACTGTGTGATGGTGCTTTCACTTCCAGAACACTGCACATCATCCAGCCATATTTCACCACTTCCCTGACCAAAGTGGGCACTTTGATGAGCAGTGACAGCTTTACCACATCCAATCTGTCTACACACCACCTCTGCAGCATTCAGGTCCCAGTAGTCATCACACACTGTTCCCCACTGACCATTATGCAGGATCTCCACTCTACCAGAGCAGGAGTCTTTGCCACCAGTGAGTCGTATGATAGTGCCATCTAAAACAAACATCACATGTTCATGTTAATTAATCATAATGAATCTTATTACTGTATAGAATATTATAGCATTTGCCCTCATATGAATCCATTTCTCTCATTTCTAATCCTTTTTCAACAAAGTTAATATATGAAATGACAGAAAGGTTTTATTGATAAATTATTTTGTTTGTAGCAGTTAGCTTGAGATATAAAAAGAAATAACATTAGAAACAAACTAAGATGTTCTGTCTAATAAATAATTAATTTAAATATTCTAACAAAATTCAATACACAGTCCCAGTCGAACAATCAAATATGTGTTAGGTATCCACAGTAAAAAAATATACAATGTGGCTTTGTCATGCAACTTTGTGAGTGAGTAATTAAATGTTACTCTTTATAAATAAACTGATGATGTGTCTTCTGTTAACTAATCAAAGAAAAATAATTGTTGTCAAATTGTTACTGTATAAATCACTTAAATAATCCTATAACAGCTTTCACCCCTAGCTTTAGTGGATGGCAAACAATAAAACAGGTGTATTTTTCTATATAATATTTTAGCTCTCCAATCTGAGTGGCAAAATGACAGTATATACAATATAAACATAATAACACTGATGACAAAGTCATTATATAAAACTAATTACCTGAGCAAGTAACACCAGCATCTTTACTATGGAAACAGTTGTCCACTCCAAATCCTCTGTGAGAGCACTGTGTGATGGTGCTTTCATTTCCAGAACACTGAACATTATTCAGCCATATTTCACCACTTCCCTGACCAAAGTGGGCCGTTTCATGAGTAGTGACAGCTTTACCACATCCAATCTGTCTACACACCACCTCTGCATCTTTCAGGTCCCAGTCATGATTACACACTGTTCCCCACTGACCATTATACAGGATCTCCACTCTACCAGAGCAGGAATTGTAGCCACCAGTGAGTCGTATGTTATCTAAAACAAACATCAGAAAGCACATTCATGTTAATTAATCATAATGAATCTTATTACTGTATAGAATATTATAGCATTTGCCCTCATATGAATCCATTTCTCTCATTTCTAATTCTTTATCACTAAAGATTTCAGGACTTTCACATAAGGAATAATACATATAATCTGCATTATATTATTAAATGTAACTCAGTATTAACACCTTTCACATTCAGTTCATTACTATTTTAAGAAACCCACCAGCTCGTCTCTGTTCATAGGTTAACAAATTTATTTCTATGGGCTATTATTGCTGCTCCAAAGAGAGGGAGAGAAGAAAGAAAAGCTATGTACTGTAAATATACACAGACTGACCTCTCAGACTGAGTTAAAAGTGAGGTCTCCGTTATTTGAGAAATGCTTCAGAAAACTGATTCGGGCTAACAAACTAAACAAATACAAAACTAACGTGTAGCCAATGAGCATGTCTTGGGCGTGTTTTGTCAATATGGGCGGAGAGAGTGTTCAGTGCGCATGTGTGACATTAGCAGAAAGCGGTTGAAACATTTTTTTTCCTTCTCGATAGGTGAGTAACGTTGGTTTTGCTTTGTTTCGCAGAACTAATATATGCCTTTGTCCTTTGCATGATTATGCTTGTGTGTCATTTTTGCTTGTTTGTTTATCTGCAATCATATTGTTCTTCCCTTCAGCTATGATAAAGACACATTTCTTTCTGTTAGTCGCCTGGGTTATGTATGTATGTGTGGGCGGAGCTATCAATACAGGGGTGGGACCCGTTTGGGTTAGGGGCGTGTTTGTTTTGATGATTTTATATGTTGAAATTGGCTTTCAAACAACGGAGACCCCACCTTTAATATATGAAATCACAGAGGGGTTTTATTGATAAATTATTTTTGTTTGTAGCAGTTAGCTTGAGATATAAAAATAAATAACATTAGAAACAAACTAAGATGTTCAGTCTGATAAATAATTAATTTAAATATCCTAACATAATTCAATACACAGTCCCAGCCGAACAATCAAATATGTGTTAGGTATCTACAGTAAAAAAAAATGTAATGTGGCTTTTTCATGTAAGTTTTACACATTTATCCAGAAAATGACTGCAGTCAAGGCAAAATATTTAAGCCTAATAAGTGCAGGATACAAAAGATGTAATAAGAAATGCCTGTTTAAATTGACTCAATGAAAAATTATTTTGTAAAAAGATGTAGATGCACAGTGAGTCATGTCTAGACTAGACTAGCCTTCACTCCCCATGAATATCACTAAACACTGCATACAGTGAAAACCCCACAAGACCTACTGTACTGGAGATGTTCTGATCCAGTTGTCTAGCCATCACAATTAACCACAGATATTAAAGTAACTTATTAAAGTAACTCAGACACTTATGCTTGCCTGTTTTTCCTGTTTCCAACATCACCATGGGGAGCTGACTGTTCTAAAATATCTCACCACTTGACTGGTTCCAAGTTAACAAGATAATAAATGTTATTCACTTCACATTTTAGTGGTTTTAATGTTTTGGCTGATCGGTGTACAACAGCTCAGAAACCCACAGCACTGTTGAACTTCCACAAATAGTAATTAATAGTCTATAACAGCTTTACAGTAATGTTTTTGTTCTAATGCTGTAATATCTATATCATCTCATCTGTACTGTAAATAACAGGGCTCAAGTTGAAAGGATATTCCACATAATTAAATGCTACTCTAAATAAATAATGAAATGAAGTGAAGTGACATACGACTATGTACGGTGACCGATACTCAGAATTCGTTCTCTGCATTTAACCCATCCAAAGTGCACACACACACAGCAGTGAACACACACACACCGTGAACACACACCCAGAGCAGTGGGCAGCCATTTATGCTGCGGCACCCGGGGAGTAGTTGGGGGGTTCGGTGCCTTGCTCAAGGGCACCTCAGTCGTGGACGGCCCCAGACTCGAACCCACAACCTTCGGGTTACAAGTCAGACTCTCTAACCATTAGGCCACGACTGCCCCCCCGCCCGGGGAGCAGTTTGGGAGTTCGGTGCCTTGCTCAAGGGCACCTCAGTCGTGGACGGCCCGAGACTCGATCCCACAACCTTCGGGTTACAAGTCAGACTCTCTAACCATTAGGCCACGACTGCCCCCAAATAAACTGTATGGTGTGTCTGCTGATAAATAATCAAAGAAAAATAATTGTTGTCAAATTGTTATTGTATAAATCACTTAAATAATCCTATAACAGCATTCACCCCTAGCTTTAGTGGATGGCAAACAATGAAAGAGGTGTATTTTTCTGTATTATATTTTAGCTCTCCAATCTGAATAGCAAAATGACAGTAAATATAATATAAACATAATAACACTGATGACAAAGTCACAATATAGAACTAATTACCTGAACAAATAACACCAGAATCTTCACCATGGCCACAGTTGTGTTTTCCAAATCCTCTGTGAGAGCACTGTGTGATGGTGCTTTCATTTCCAGAACACTGAACATTATTCAGCCATATTTCACCACTTCCCTGACCAAAGTGGGCCCTTTCATGAGCAGTGACAGCTTTACCACATCCAATCTGTCTACACACCACCTCTGCATCTTTCAGGTCCCAGTCCCCATCACACACTGTTCCCCACTGACCATTATACAGGATCTCCACTCTACCAGAGCAGGAATTGTAGCCACCAGTGAGTCGTATTCCATCTAAAACAAACATCAGAAAGCATGTTCATGTTAATTAATCATAATGAATCTTATTACTGTATAGAATATTATAGCATTTGACCTCATATGAATCCATTTCTTTAATTTCTAATCCTTAAAGAGATTTCAGGACTTTCACATAATGAAACTCAGTATTAACACGTTTCACATTCAGTTCATTACTATTTTAAGAAACCCACCACCTTGTCTCTGTTCATAGGTTAACAAATTTATTTCTATGGGCTATTATTGCCGCTCCAAAGAGAGGGAGAGAAGAAAGCAAAGCTATATAAATATACACAGCCTGAACTCTCAGACTGAGTTAATATATGAAATGACAGAAGGGTTTTATTGATAAATTATTTTTCTTTGTAGCAGTTAGCTTGACATATAAAAAGACATAACATTAGTGTCACGGGCGGCGCACCTGCATAGGAACGTCAACATAGAGAAGTGTCTCCGGAATATTAACCACTTCCAGACTACACCTCCCATCATCCATCACGGAGACTGATTGCTCTGCCACCTGTTTCCTATCAGTCATTTCCTGCATATACAAACTTGAACTTGAACTCCAGTGTGAAGTCTCGATCTGCCATAGCGATCATTCTGAGCGTTTCTCGTGTCTTCCTAGTTCCGGTTTCTGATCTAGTTTTGTATTCTGGTTTTCTGATTGTTTGCTGCCTGCCCTGACCTTCTGCCTGTCTTTCCGTTTTCGATTCCTGCCTGCCCTATGTTATTGTGTTTGCCGGTCCTGATCTTGCCTGATTATTTGTGAGTTTTTCATTAAAAGCTGCAAATGGATCATCAGCCTTACGACTCCTCATTATAGGAGACTTCGCCACAGAGACGCTAACGCGACTCACCTCGCTCACCGGAGAACTCGCCGCGGCATTACAGAATTTGCGAGGAGTCACCGCAGTGCCGAGCTCCGCACCACCGGCAGTGTCTCTTCTATCCGCCTTGTATGTCGCTCCTGCGGTCGCTAGCCCTAGACTTACCCTCCCGGAGAAATTCAACGGAGATCCCGAAAGGTGCAAGGGATTTTTGATGTGCTCTTCATGGTTCAGCAACCCCGCTCTGTATCCAACCGAGGCCAGACCGCATAGCCTTCATGTGCACGCTCCTCACCAGCAAGGCACTGAAATGGGCCACCGCGGTTTGGAGAGAGGACGGCACCACCTTCCCCACCTTCAAGCACTTTCTTGCGCAGTTCTGTGCTGTCTTTGACCACTCCGCTAGAGGAGAGAGCGCGGAGGAGTGCTTACTGGCGCTGAACGACATAACAGTAAAGTTTCGGTATCCGCTCCCCTTTGTGCCATCAGCCTTGGAACAGCTCCGCCGGGCTTGATACTTCACGACGCTGGATCTGCGCTGTGCTTATAACCTCATGCGGATCAGAGAGGGAGATGATTGGAAGACCACCTTTTTCACCCAGTCTGGCCACTATGAATATTTGGTCATGTCGTTCGGCCTTTCTAATAGTCCAGCAGTGTTTCAGTCCTTTATCAATGACATATTCCGCGACATGCTGGACCGCTGGGTAATCCTGTACATCGATGACATATTAATCTACTCCGAGACTATGGAGGAGCACATCCAGCACATGTGAGCAGTGCTAAAACGCCTGATCCAGCATCGACTCTATGCCAAGGCGGAGAAATGCATATTTCATAAGACCTCGACCGCCTTCCTAGGCTACGTCATCTTGACCGAGGGGGTGGCGGTGGAGGACTCAATGGTGCAGGCAGAACTGCAGTGGCCATGACCTCAAACTATTAAGGAGCTACAACGCTTTCTGGGGTTCGCCAAATTCTTTCGCCGCTTCATCCGCGGATTCAGCAGGATCGCGGCGTCCCTCACGTCCATGACAAAAAAGGCACCAGCTCGCCTCACATGGTCATCTGAAGCGACCACAGCGTTCCAACGCCTGAAAGAGAGTTTCACCTCGGCTCCCATCCTCCACCAACCTGATCTGGACCGACCGTTCATAGTCGAGGTGGATGCCTCCAGCACGGGAATTGGAGCAATCTTGTCCCAACGCCAGGGTCCAGCCCTGAAGATGTTCTTGGGCGCATACTTCTCCCGTAAACTGTCACCGGTGGAGCGCAACTATGACATGGGGGACCACGAGCTATTTGCCATAAAGGGATGTTCGAGGAATTTTGGCACTGGCTGGAGGGTGCACGACACCCATTCACCATCCTAACTGATCACAGAAACCTCGAGTATCTCACGCATGAATCCACACCAGGCAAGGTGAGCCATGTTGTTCACCGTGACGTATAGGTCAGGAACCAAGAACGCCAAAGCTGATGCAGTGTCATGCGTATTCCAGGAGGTCGAACAGGACGCTCCTGCAGAACCCGTCATCCCCGAAATCCGCATCCTCGCTCCGATTCAGTGGGACATTATGACGGAGATCTCCCAGGCCAAAGTGCGGACACCGCCGCCCACAGAGTGCCCTCCAACTACGATCTATGTGCCCGAGAACCTGCACGCAACCCTCCTGGAGCTTCTGCACACCAGTCCTAGTTCCGGCCATCCCAGAATCTCGGGGACGATTCACCTCGCCTACAACCAGTTCTGGTGGTCGTCACTGCCCACGGAAGCACGGGAATTTGTCTGGAGCTGCACGGTGTGCAACATCTCAAAGTCCTCTGACCAACTCCCCGCGGGCTTACTGCTGCCTCTGCCGACACCATAAACCACTCCGAATTGTCAGACAGATCACCCCGGTGTCTTATCGCCTGACGCTACCTCCGACCTACCGCATCTCGCCCAACTTTCACGCTTCGCTGTAGATGTATTTTTCTGTATAATATTTTAGCTCTCCAATCTGAATGGCAAAATGACAGTAAATACAATATAAACATAATAACACTGATGACAAAGTCATAATATAAAACTAATTACCTGAGCAAGTAACACCAGCATCCTTACTATGGTTGGGTTGGGTACAGTTGGGTTTTCCATATCCACTATGAGAGCACTGTGTGATGGTGGTTTCATTTCCAGAACACTGAACATTATGCAGCCATATTTCACCACTTTCGTGACCAATGTGGGCCCTTGCATGAGCAGTGACAGCTTTCCCACATCCAATCTGTCTACACACCACCTCTGCATCATTCAGGTCCCAGCTGTCATCACACACTGTTCCCCACTGACCATTATACAGGATCTCCACTCTACCAGAGCAGGAGCTGTAGCCACCAGTGAGTCGTATTCCAACTAAAACAAACATCAGAAAGCACGTTCATGTTAATTCATCATAATGAATCTTATTACTGTATAGAATATTATAGCATTTGCCCTCATATGAATAAATTTCTCTCATTTCTAATCCTTTATTAATAAAGATTTCAGGACTTTCACATAATTTTACTCTAAATAAATAAACTGTATGATGTGTCTTCTGTTAAATAATCAAAGAAAAATCATTGTTGTCAGATTGTTATTGTATAAATCACTTAAATAATCCTATAACAGCATTCACCCCTAGCTTTAGTGGATGGCAAACAATAAAACAGGTGTATTTTTCTGTGTAAAATTTTAGCTCTCCAATCTGAATGGCAAAATGACAGTACATACAATATAAGCATAAAAACACTGATGACAAAGTCATAATATAAAACTAATTACCTGAGCAAGTAACACCAGCATCTTTACTATGGCTACAATTGTTTACTCCAAATCCTCTGTGAGTGCAATTTGTGATGGTGCTTTCACTTCCAGAACACTGAACATTATTCAGCCATATTTCACCACTTCCCTGACCAAAGTGGGCACTTTGATGAGCAGTGACAGCTTTACCACATCCAATCTGTCTACACACCACCTCTGCATCATTCAGGTCCCAGCTGTCATCACACACTGTTCCCCACTGGTCATTATACAGGATCTCTACTCTACCAGAGCAGAAGTTGTTGCCACCAGTGAGTCGTATTGCATCTAAAACAAACATCATAAAGCACGTTCATGTTAATTCATCATAATGAATCTTATTACTGTATAGAATATTATAGCATTTGCCCTCATATGAATAAATTTCTCTCATTTCTAATCCTTTATTAATAAAGATTTCAGGACTTTCACATAATTTTACTCTAAATAAATAAACTGTATGATGTGTCTTCTGTTAAATAATCAAAGAAAAATCATTGTTGTCAGATTGTTATTGTATAAATCACTTAAATAATCCTATAACAGCATTCACCCCTAGCTTTAGTGGATGGCAAACAATAAAACAGGTGTATTTTTCTGTGTAAAATTTTAGCTCTCCAATCTGAATGGCAAAATGACAGTACATACAATATAAGCATAAAAACACTGATGACAAAGTCATAATATAAAACTAATTACCTGAGCAAGTAACACCAGCATCTTTACTATGGCTACAATTGTTTACTCCAAATCCTCTGTGAGTGCAATTTGTGATGGTGCTTTCACTTCCAGAACACTGAACATTATTCAGCCATATTTCACCACTTCCCTGACCAAAGTGGGCACTTTGATGAGCAGTGACAGCTTTACCACATCCAATCTGTCTACACACCACCTCTGCATCATTCAGGTCCCAGCTGTCATCACACACTGTTCCCCACTGGTCATTATACAGGATCTCTACTCTACCAGAGCAGAAGTTGTTGCCACCAGTGAGTCGTATTGCATCTAAAACAAACATCATAAAGCACGTTCATGTTAATTCATCATAATGAATCTTATTACTGTATAGAATATTATAGCATTTGCCCTCATATGAATAAATTTCTCTCATTTCTAATCCTTTATTAATAAAGATTTCAGGACTTTCACATAATTTTACTCTAAATAAATAAACTGTATGATGTGTCTTCTGTTAAATAATCAAAGAAAAATCATTGTTGTCAGATTGTTATTGTATAAATCACTTAAATAATCCTATAACAGCATTCACCCCTAGCTTTAGTGGATGGCAAACAATAAAACAGGTGTATTTTTCTGTGTAAAATTTTAGCTCTCCAATCTGAATGGCAAAATGACAGTACATACAATATAAGCATAAAAACACTGATGACAAAGTCATAATATAAAACTAATTACCTGAGCAAGTAACACCAGCATCTTTACTATGGCTACAATTGTTTACTCCAAATCCTCTGTGAGTGCAATTTGTGATGGTGCTTTCACTTCCAGAACACTGAACATTATTCAGCCATATTTCACCACTTCCCTGACCAAAGTGGGCACTTTGATGAGCAGTGACAGCTTTACCACATCCAATCTGTCTACACACCACCTCTGCATCATTCAGGTCCCAGTCGTCATCACACACTGTTCCCCACTGGTCATTATACAGGATCTCTACTCTACCAGAGCAGGAGTTGTAGCCACCAGTGAGTCGTACGTTATCTAAAACAAACATCAGAAATCGTGTTCATGTTAATTAATCATAATGAATCTTATTACTGTATAGAATATTATAGCATTTGACCTAATATGAATCCATTTCTAAACCTTAAAGAGATTTCAGGACTTTCACATAATGAATAATAAATATAATCTGCATTATCTTATTAAATGTAAGTCAGTATTAACACCTTTCACATTCAGTTCATTACTATTTTAAGAAACCCACCACCTCGTCTCTGTTCATAGGTTAACAAATTCATTTCTATGGGCTATTATTGCCGCTCCAAAGAGAGGGAGAGAAGAAAGAAAAGCTATATAAATATACACAGCCTGACCTCTCAGACTGACTTAAAGGTGGGGTCTCCGTTGTTTGAGAAACGCTTCAGCAAACTCAGTTGGGACGCCAAACAAAACAAAAACAAAACTAATGTGTAGCCAATGAGCAGAAAGGGGCATGTCTTGTCAATATGGGCGGAGAGAGTGTTCACTGCGCATGTGTGACATTAGCAGAAAGCGGTTTTAACATTGACATGGAGGATAAAAACCAAGAAAGAAACAGAAGAAACGCTTACACTCTAAAAAACGATTTGTTGGTTGAACATCCATTACTTATAAAATAAACACAAATAACAAAGTAATTTTAACTTTTCTACCTCTACTTAGCATATATATATAATGTCTGTTACATAAATATATATTACAAGGTGAACCTAAGTGCATGCCTAATTATAATGAAAAATCATAAGTCACGTCAACTAGTATTAAAATTGCATCAAAACTAAGTAATTATAACATAATATTTTAAGTATATGAATGAGACACGTGATATGCAAATCTGGAAAAAACGATCCATCTGGTGATGCACATGTGAAGACGGTGGAAAGGGGTAAGCTTAACTTTCTATAAACTAAGCAAAATATTTGATTTTGAGGTTTTGACATTAATAAACACTTGTTTGTAGTGTTAGGTGAAGATATTTTCTGAAACGCAAAGAGGCGAAGACGCTGAAAAGAGGTAAGATTTGTCGTTTTAAGGTACATTCGTTTATTTATGTTAATTCATTTGTGGTCAAGAAAGACACTTTTTTAAATTGAATTTCTGAATTGCTACGAATTTAGCTTCAGCAATTAGAAATGTGTTACTTAAAGACTTATGAAAGTTTAGTTTGTACAAGTAAGTTATTGTATGAAAAGAGGAACGAGTGTGCACGCGATTGTGCGACTGCCAAAGCAGACTCCATCGAATGAATGTTCTAGTGGTTAATTTGTTTATTTCAGAGGAATATGACCATGCATCGCGTTGGCACATTTGCATTGAGATAATTCTGTTCCCGCCCTGGTCCGTGTAATATTAGGTCATTTTAGTATATACAATCTTTTACTGAAAAGGTCTATGTTAGTAAGACACTGCAATGTCTTGCCTATTCATACTAAATATAAAACTGTTTTTTTCCTCCTTCTAGTTCAGAGCAAGAAAGTGTTGCAAAGGGGGCAGCATGAAGGAAGTATCCTGTTGGAAGTGAACTTTCATTTGTTAATGTGACACATTTGGTGTACATTCATGATGTGTGGTTTTAGGCTTCACCATTGCATTGCAGCCTGTTTCAAAAAATAAAGTGAAGTGCTTTATTTTGTGTGATTTGCATGTGTAATTTATTTTAGTGAAGTGACATATGGTGACCTATACTAGGAATTTGTGCTCTGTGTTTAACCCATTAAAGTGCAATATGCAGACCAATAGCTGATAATCTACAATAAGTTAAAATTTTACATTGGTTCAACTCAATTAATTGTCTGTTTTTAACATAAATGAGCTTAAATTTTAAGTTAATTTAACTTGCAATTACTTAGTAGATTCTATCATGTTACGTATATTTTTAAATAAACAATGTTGTGTGTACCCAAAAATTTAAGTACATATAACAACGGTTTTCTGTTTAATTTTAAGTATTTTTTTTCCAAGTTGGGTTTACTTAAAAAGTGTGATGGAACAATGGTGCATACATATTTTAAGTATATCCAACACATCATTTTTACCAGTGTACGATAAGGCAAGAAGTAGGACGTGTTAATATAGGATCAGCTTTCCAGCGCTGGAGAGAACTGAAGGAGCAGGAAGTTGGCCACATATTCACAGACTGGAGTTTCCCGAGTCAATAACTCCTGAGCTAAAGGCTGTTACTACACAAATAACACCTCTTTTCTGACTTTTGACTGCTGACTGTTCTAAAATATCTCACCACTTGACTGGTGCCAATTTAACAAGATAATAAATGTAATTCACTTCACATATCAGTGGTTTTAATGTTTTGACTGATCTGTGTATAACAGCTCAGAAACCCACAGCACTGATGAACGTCTACAAATAGTAATTAATATTCTATAACAGCTTCATGATAATGCCTTTGTACTAATGCTGTAATTTCTATGTCATCTCATCTCTAATGTAAATAACAGGACTCAAATTAAAAAGATGTTCCACATAATTAAATGTTACTCTAAATAAATAAACTGTATGATTTGTCTTCTGTTAACTAATGAAAGAAAAATAATTGTTGTCAGATTGTTATTGTATAAATCACTTAAATAATCCTATAACAGCATTCACCCCTAGCTTTAGTGGATGGCAAACAATAAAAGAAGTGTATTTTTCTGTATAATATTTTAGCTCTCCAATGTGGATGGCAAAATGACAGAATATACAATATACACAAAATAACACTGATGACAAAGTCATAATATAAAACTAATTACCTGAGCAAGTAACACCAGCATCTTCACCATGGCTACAGTTGTTTATTCCAAATCCTCTGTGAGAGCACTGTGTGATGGTGCTTTCATTTCCAGAACACTGAACATCATCCAGCGATATTTCACCACTTCCCTGACCAAAGTGGGCACTTTGATGAGCAGTGACAGCTTTACCACATCCAATCTGTCTACACACTACGTCTGCAGCATTCAGGTCCCAGTCGTCATCACACACTGTTCCCCACTGGTCATTATGCAGGATCTCCACTCTACCAGAGCAGAAGCCATAGCCACCAGTGAGTCGTATGTTATCTAAAACAAACATAAGAAATCATGTTCATGTTAATTAATCATAATGAATCTTATTACTTTATAGAATATTATAGCATTTGACCTCATATGAATCCATTTCTCTCATTTCTAATCCTTTATTAATAAATATTTCAGGACTTTCACATAAGGAATGATAAATATAATCTGCATTATATTATTAAATGTAACTCAGTATTAACACCTTTCAAATTCAGTTCATTACTATTTTAAGAAACCCACCACCTCGTCTCTGTTCATAGGTTAACAAATTTATTTCTATGGACTATTATTGCCGCTCCAAAGAGAGGGAGAGAAGAAAGAAAAGCTATGTAAATATACACAGCCTGAACTCTCAGACTGAGTTAATAGATGAAATGACAGAAGGGTTTTATTGATAAATTATTTTTGTTTGTAACACTTAGCATGAGATATAAAAAGAAATAACATTAGAAACAATCTAAGATGTTCAGTCTAATAAATAATTAATTTAAATATTCTAACAAAATTCAATACACAGTCCCAGTCGAACAATCATATACATGTTAGGTATCTACAGTAAAAAAAAATGTAATGTGGCTTTTTCATGGAAGTCTTACACATTTTTCCAGAAAATGACTGCATTCAAGGCAAAATATTTAAGCCTAATAAGTGCAGGACACAAAATATGTAATACAAAATGGCTGTTTAAATTGACTCAATGAAAAAACATTTTGTAAAAAGATGTAGATGCACAGTGAGACATGTCTAGACTAGACTAGCCTTCACTCCTCAGGAAAATCACTAAACACTGCATACAGTGAAAACCCCACAAGACCTGCTGTACTGGAGATGTTCTGATCCAGTTGTCTAGCCATCACAATTAACCACAAATATTAAAGTAACTTATTAAACTAACTCAGACACTCATGCTTGCCAGTTTTTCCTGTTTCCAACATCACCATGGAGAGATGACTGTTCTAAAATATCTCACCACTTGGCTGGTTCCAATTTAACAAGATAATAAATGTTATTCACTTCACATCTCAGTGGTTTTAATGTTTTGGCTGATCGGTGTACAACAGCTCAGAAACCCACAGCACTGTTGAACTTCCACAAATAGTAATTAATATTCTATAACAGCTTTATAATAATGTCTTTGTACTAATGCTGTAATGTCTATATCATCTCATCTCTAATGTAAATAACAGGACTCAAATAAAAAGATGTTCCACATAATTAAATGTTACTCTAAATAAATAAACTGTATGATGTGTCTTCTGTTCACTAATAAAAGAAAAATAATTGTTGTCATAATATAAAACTAATTACCTGAGCAAGTAACACCAGCATCTTCACTATGGCTACAGTTCTTCACTCCAAATACTCTGTGAGTGCAATTTGTGATGGTGTTTTCTCTTCCAGAACATTGAACATTATTCAGCCATATTTCACCACTTCCCTGACCAAAGTGGGCACTTTGATGAGCAGTGACAGCTTTACCACATCCAATCTGTCTACACACCACCTCTGCATCATTCAGGTCCCAGTCGTCATCACACACTGTTCCCCACTGACCATTATACAGGATCTCCACTCTACCAGAGCAGGAGTTGCTGCCATCAGTGAGTCGAATGTTAGCGCCATCTAAAATAAACATCAGAAAGCATGTTCATGTTAATTAATCTTAATGAATCTTATTACTGTATAAAATATTATAGCATTTGCCCTCATATGAATCCATTTCTCTCATTTCTAATCCTTTATTAATAAAGATTTCTGGAGATTTCAGGACTTTCACATAATGAATAATACATATAATCTGCATTATATTATTAAATGTAACACATTCAGTTCATTACTATTTTAAGAAACCCACCACCTCGTCTCTGTTCATAGGTTAACAAATTTATTTCTATGGGCTATTATTGCCGCTCCAAAGAGAGGGAGAGAAGAAAGAAAAGCTATGTAAATATCCACAGCCTGACCTCTCAGACTGAGTTAAAGGTGGGGTCTCCGTTGTTTGAGAAATGCTTCAGAAAACTCTGTTGGGACGCCAAACAAAACAAAAACAAAACTAATGTGTAGCCAATGAGCAGAAAGGGGCATGTCTTGTCAATATGGGCGGAGACAGTGTTCAGTGCACATGTGTGCCATTAGCAGAAAGCGGTTTTAACATTGACATGGAGGATAAAAACAAAGAAAGAGAAGAAAGGCTTACACTCTAAAAAATGATTCGTTGGCTGAACAACCATTACTTATAAAAATAAATAAACTAAAATTTATTTCTAAGAAAGAAAGAGAAGAAGGGCTTAAGGCAAGAAGTAGGACGTGTTAATATAGGATCAGCATTCCAGCGCTGGAGAGAACTGAAGGAGCAGGAAGTTGGCCACATATTCACAGGTTGGAGTTTCCCGAGTCAATAACTCCTGAGCTAAACGCTGTTACTACACAAATAACACCTCTTTTCTATTGTAGTAATGTAGAGAGGCAGCTACAACCGAGTTTTGTGTAGTAACAGCGTTTAGCTCAGGAGTTATTGACTCAGGAAACTCCAATCTTTGAATATGTGGCTGACTTTACTTTAGACGCCGAGGCACTTTTTTCCTTCTCGATAGGTGAGTAACGTTGGTTTTGCTTTGTTACACAGAACTAATATATGCCTTTGTCCTTTACATGATTATGCTTGTGTGTCGTTTTTGCTTGTTTGATTATCTGCAATCGTATTGTTCTTCCCTTCAGTTATGATAAAGACACATTTCTTTCCCTTAGTTGCCGAGGTTACGTATGTACTGTATGTGTCGGGCGGAGCTATCAATACAGGGGTGAGACCCATTTGGGTTAGGGGCGTGTTTGTTTTTGTGATTTTATATGTTGACATCGGCTTTCAAACAACGGAGACCCCACCTTTAATATATAAAATGACAGAAAGGTTTTATTGATAAATTATTTTTGTTTGTAGCAGTAAGCTTGAGATATAAAAAGAAATAACATTAGAAACAAACTAAGATGTTCAGTCTAATAAATAATTAATTTAAATATTCTAACAAAATTCAATACACAGTCCCAGTCGAATAATCAAATATGTGTAAGGTATCCACGGTACAAAAACATGTAATGTGGCTTTTTCATGCAAGTTTTTCACATTTTTCCAGAAAATGACTGCATTCAATGAAAATTATTTAAGCCTGATAAGTGCAGGACACAAAAGATGTAATATGAAATGGCTGTTTAAATTGACTCAATGAAAAATTATCTTTTAAAAAGATGTAGATGCACAGTGAGACATATCTAGACTAGACTAGCCTTCACTCCCCATAAATATCACTAAACACTGCATACAGTGAAAACCCTATAAGACCTGCTGTACTGGAGATGCTGTGATCCAGTTTTCTAGACATCACAATTAGCCACAAATATTAAAGTAACTTATTAAAGTAACTCAGACCCTTATTCTTGCCTCTTTTTCCTGTTTCCAACATCACCAAGGAGAGCTGACTGTTCTAAAATATCCCACCACTTGGCTGGTTCCAATTTAACAAGATAATAAATGTTATTCACTTCACATATCAGTGGTTTTAATGTTTTGGCTGATTGGTGTATAACAGCTCAGAAACCCACAGCACTGTTGAAGTTACACAAATAGTAACTAGATTTGTAAAGTTCGTCGCAACAAACTTTGATGTTGGCTTTGACGATGCAAGTATTCGCAAAGGCCAGTGCATTTTGGAGGTGAGTGAACAGAATTATTATGAAAGCTGCTGGACCACTAGGGTGCCAATACTTTTGGAGGTGAGCAGACATGAGCATGTGACGTGACCATAATACCCGTGGGGCAGTTCCCCTCATTGTGCTGAGTGTTTTGATATGTCACATGTCCATGTTGTGCAAATTTTTGATTTCGCTTGTTTTGGGGGCGGGGATACACGTGACGTCATGTGGTGTCGAGTGACGTCACCTGAATACCCGGTGGGGTGCCAATACTTTTGGCAAAAAGTGGCTACTGAGGGTTTGGACATTTCATGTCAATACTGCAGTCATTATGGGATTCTACTTATTATACTGCATAGAACAAGGATTCACGAAGGCCGATGCATTTTGGAGGCAAGTAGACAGAAAGATTGTGAAAGCTACTGGACCGCTAGGGTGTGTGACGTGAACATAATACCCGTGGGGCAGTTCCCCTCAATGTTCTGAGTGTTTTGATATGTCACATGTCCATGTTGGGCAAATTTTTGATTTTGCTGGTTTTGGGGTTGGGGCTATACGTGACGTCACGTGACGTGACCAGAATACCCATGGGGCAGTTCCCCTCATTGTGCTGAGTGTTTTGATATGTCACATGTCCATGTTGTGCAAATTTTTAATTTTCACGTGTTGTCACGTGTCGTCACGTGGCGTCATGTGACGTGGCCAGAATACCCGTGGGGCAGTTCCCCGCATTGTGCTGAGTGTTTTGATATGTCACATGTCCATGTTGTGCAAATTTTTAATTTCGCTTGTTTTGGGGGCGCGGCTACACGTGACGTCACGTGACGTGACAAGAATACCCATGGGGCTGTTCCCCTCATTGTGTTGAGTGTTTTGATATGTCACATGTCCATGTTGTGCAAATTTTTGATTTTGCTTGTTTTGGGGGCGGGGCTACACGTGACGTCACCTGAATACCCAGTGGGGTGCCAATACTTTTGGCAAAAAGTGGCTACTGAGGGTTTGGACATTCATGTCAATACTGCAGTCATTATGGGATTCTACTTATTATACTGCATAGACCAGTACATATAATTCTTAATTTTGGATGTATTGTGTGTGTGAGAGCTTAGAGGACTTTTCGGAATTCCCAATTCAAGTCTATGGGATGTTCGATCGTCAACTCAAAGTGCACTGGTGACGTCATCCCCGAGTCGCATGACTTTTATACTCGGTAGTGCTATTTAAGCGTGCTGTTCATGCTGGATTGTCGCCAGATGATCTTTAGTCCCTACGTGGCAATTTGTGAGTCACTCCTGCCATCTTCCAGTCCAAGTATTATCTGTGCCCCCTCTGCTGTTTGTTTCCTAGTGGACTTCCCCGTCTCGGATTACTTTTCCCTGGGATTTAATACGTGAGTTGTTCATTCATTGCTGCCGGTTGTTTTTCCGGTTTTTGCCGTTAGGATTATTCTTTTTCCTGTGTGGATTACTTTTGCCCGTGCTTGGATCAACTTCCTTTTCTGTGTGGATTACCTTATGCCCGTTTTTGGATTAATTATTTTCCCCGTGAATCGAACTTCCGATTTTGTGACTGTAAGACTAGCACCTGTGCTCTGTTTCCCTCCGCTACTGTGTTCTGTAGGCGGTTCAGCCCTAGACTCTGCCCAGCTATATCTCCTGTGCATTATATATATAGATAGAACAGTTAACCCTATATATATATGTATGTATATATTATACCCTTTTTCCATTTCAATAAATCCTCTTTTTTGGACACTGGCCTGCGTTGCACCCTCCTCTGCTCGCCAACAGTATCATCTGGCCAACAATGAACCCAGCAGGATCTCAGGAGTTGCAGTCTCAGCTCAACTCCTTGTCCAAATCCTCCGCTGTGCACGAGCGCCAACTCAAGGAGATAGCTGCATCCACCAATGAGCTCATTCAGTGCATGAGCATGCTCACCACACAACAGGCCTCCTCTCCTTTTACAATGACACTGGCCCAGCCCCCCCTACCCGTGGTCGAGGCCAAGATCTGGGCTACAGCAGAGTGGGAACATCAGTTAGTCATCTGCTTCGCGTTCGATGCCTTTTCGGCTGAGCTGTGCAAGGTTTTCGACTCCACTCTGCCTAAGATGGACGCCACTCGAGCCTTGTTTGAATCATCTCAGGGGTCCCGCTCTGTGGCTGTGGATTTCCGCATGGCAGCTGGGGACAGTGGGTGGAACCCCACGGCGCTAAACGATGCGTTCTACCGCGGCCTGTCCCCCCAGGTGAAGGATGAACTCCCGGCCAGAGAACTCCCCGACGAGCTCAACGACCTGGTTTGTCTGGCAACCAGTATTGATCGCCGTATCCAGGAATGAAGGGAGGAGAGACACCCAACCCGTTCCTGGTCTCCCAGAACCCCATATGCCAGGTCTCATTTCGAACCAGGCAGATCACACTTGCCTCCCAGAAACCCGTATGTCAAGCCCTGCCCGGAATATAACAAATCGCACTCACCTCCACCTCCCCAGCCCATGGAGATAGGACAGCACCTCCTGTCCTCAGCAGAGAAGGAGCGCCGCCAGGCCCATGACCTCTGTCTTTACTCTGGCAAGGCAGGACATTTTGTTTTTGCGTGCCCAGCAAAAGACAGGGCTCGCCATTGAAGGAGGAGCCCGTGGCGAGCCTCTGGTGTCTAGCCTCCCCCAAGCCACTACTCCGAGCACGTATCCAGATCAAGAGCCATGAACATGATCTAGCGGTCTTCGTCGACTCAGGAGCTGATGCTGAGTTCCTCGACGAGGAGTTAGTGCGTCAGCTGGAGATTGAAACCAAACCTCTACCCACCAGTCTCCAGGTACGGGCCCTGGATGGCCATATCCTTCACCGAGCCCGCTACCGTACCAAGCCCCTGCTGGTGTCCATCACCAATGAACACACGGACTGGATCTCCCTCATTGTTATCCCCTCGCCTCACGCCCCTGTCATGTTTGGATTACCTTGGCTTCAGAAACATAACCCTCACCTGGATTGGTCCAGTGGCCGGGTCCTTGGTTGGGGAATCTACTGACCACCTTGACACCCCGCCCGTTATTAGTCAAGGAGGACCTGCCATCCGACCTCTCTCTGGTGCCAGCTGAATATCATGATCTGGGACAAGTCTTCAGTAGTGCTTGTGCCACTTCTCTGCCACCTCATAGACCTTACGACTGTGCTATCAACCTCCTGCCAGGCACTGCCCCCCCTCGGGGGCGCCTTTATCACTTTTCCAAGCCCGAAAGGGAAGCAAATTTTTGATTTTGCTTGTTTTGGGGGCGGGGCTACACGTGACGTCACCTGAATACCCAGTGGGGTGCCAATACTTTTGGCAAAAAGTGGCTACTGAGGGTTTGGACATTCATGTCAATACTGCAGTCATTATGGGATTCTACTTATTATACTGCATAGACCAGTACATATAATTCTTAATTTTGGATGTATTGTGTGTGTGAGA